>NC_135485.1:82148571-82378571 GCF_052094955.1 Ictidomys tridecemlineatus | reverse complement strand
CAACTCTTTTAACCTCTTCTTACCTGATTCCCTGTTAAATACTTCATTATTTAACATCATCATTTGTCTCTCTTCCATGCACTTCACACACCTTTCTCCTATACATTGCAATTTTTTTATCTGTTTCTCCATTTAACTTACTAGTCTAAATAAACCATCTGTGGTGACTTTTCCTTTATAAGTGCAAACTTGTTTGCAAAAATCCTAGTGCAGAGCTACCAACTATGTTATTCTCATGCACTCATGTTTCTCTGTAAGCTGTGTTTATCCTTGAGCTTCCAATATTTGTAAATTAAACAAGAGAAACTTGTATCTATGGGGTTTTATACTAGTGGTGTCTTTTGAGCAATACACATAAGGATGACTCTTAACTGTTTTTCATTTGAATTGAAAAATTTTGAGTGGAGAAGATGTTTGGAAATGTAGCAAAAAGGTAAAGATTTGCTTTAAGTTCTATAATGTTTTTAGCTTTGAAATTATTTCAATATGAATGAATTTGATCCACAAATATTAATTATTTACTCTATGGCAGATACTGAACTATCTGGAGATAGACTTCTTAAAGAATATATTCTTTTAGGATGTTTTACTTTTTAAATTAGGTAATGTGAGCATTTTTTTTCAAAGTTCACTGAGAAGTTTTTTAGGTTTTCACTGTATGTGTACTCTTTCGTGATAATAGAGAGCCAATCCTAAATAATAGTAAAATGTAGAAAATAGAGAATCTGGTTCATCTTCTCTTCCTCTCAGTCACTCTTTCAAGGGCTTAATGAACAGTGAAATAAACCAACAACTTCCCTTTCTCTTCTTTGCAGTTATAGTCATCTTCTGTGGTACTTAGCAGATCTGAAAGAAGCAGGAAAGTTGATGAATTGGATGGGAGAAGATATATAAACTTATAATGAGATAAATAGAAAAACAACCATTTATAATTGAGAGGTGGCTGTTTCTTCTAAGTAAAATATATTCACCAAACATTTATATTTGTCATAGAAAGTTGAAGTTTTACTTTAGAGTATTCCCAACTTTAGTACTCCTTTGTAGTCTATGAACAGCTGATCCATTTAAAGGAAATTTCTGTTAGTCTTTAATTTGTAATGATTTGACAGGAAAGTCACTAACATTGAATTTATTATTGAGACGGAATAAAGTTTCAGTTATTAAAAATATGTGCTCAAAGTCTTGTAAATGATATGAACAATAACTTTTCTTCAACTTAAGAGTTGCAGTGTATTCAGTATGCTAGTGAATATGTGTTGAAGATATTTTGAAAGCCTAAATTATTTGAATATGTTTGAGACTTTTGTTCTTCTATATTTATGTTGAAAACATTACATGTTTTTGGATCATTCATGGTATAGTCTTAGAAGTTTGGTGTTTTATACTTTCAGTTGTATGTACCCTTGATAAGGCATTTGTTAGTAATATTGGAATTAAGTAGTTTTGCCCAAATTCCATTCAGCTGTTGCTGTCTAAAATAAAATATTTTAAATTAAGTATACATTTCATATGAGAAATTTATTGAAAGTGGTTTTCATCTGATAGTGTATATTTTAATTTTTATAAATGAAACAGGAATTTAATTATTGATATAGCTAAGGAAGGTTTTCTGTTCACATTTAATAGTATGTAATTTGATATTATTTGGACAGGATCTTACATACACTAAAAAATATTCCTTACCCGTTTTAAAACACGTTATATCTTACATGTTAATCTAATTTCTCACTGAAGTCACTAAAGAGAATTGTGTACCAGCAGGTTTCTAAAACTTTGATAACAAATGGGTTTAAGTTCATGTTCTTTCTGTTGTTGGCAACAAATCTAAACCTGTATTTTTTGGATTTATGAGGATAAGTCCTGCTTTGGCAATCTTGTAGATTCTCAAGAGAATAGTTAAACAGTGATTAATTATTGTTTCTTCACTGAGTGGGCAGAAAAGAATGGAAAAGCTGCATTTCACACTTCTGAAGCAATTAATCCCCATGATCTTCGCCAGGTTTGTCTTGTAGATAAGTCAGGATTCAAAACGGTACCTAATTTATCAATGTATGCATGCCATAAAGTATAAAATACACAATTTATTTCATATCATTTATAGTCAAATGTAAAAAAAGAGTGACTTTGCCATATCCAAGAGTGTTTCCTACATTACCTTCATATAAACTAAGTACCAGAGATTACAATAGGATTCCTGTTTATTGTGCACATCTGGTGCAGTCACTATGTATTTTCTCATTCACTTGCTGGCATTTTTAGTGATTGTGGCATACATCACCTTGCTAATCAGAAACATAAGTGACAGGAAGTCATCTCCTTTTTTTGAACAATGGGAAAAAATATATGGCTTCTTAGACAGTACTTGGCTGTTATACTATTTATGTGGCATTATATTCGGTATTTAGAATTTCATATTAATTGCAGTAGTTTGGTTTAAGGCATCTAACACCTACAGTTTGTGGTCAAAATTTTCATTGTACACAACTTTCATAAAAAATAAAGAAGGTAACTTACAGGCCTTGTATTTTAAAAACTTAAAACTACTTTTGTGAAGAGTTTTGATGAAAATGAATTGAATAAAATTTATATATATTTTAAATGTCTAGATGTTTTTATGTATATGCATTGAGTGATTTCAGACTAGTTTTTAATTATTCCTATTCCAAAACACCACACAAATCAGGAAAAAATGTTATTGTCCTTAAAAGTGTTAGAATGTAATTGATAGCAGTTTTTCTAGAGCAGTGATATTATTTTAAGAAGAGCTGCATTTTTAATGAATTGTTGTTTATAATTTGGAACTATTTCTGCATAGACTACAACTAAAACTAATGGATGAGTAAAGCTTTATAAAACTTAAGAAATTTATGTGTGTAGGCTTTAAAGATTGCCCTCATTGATTGCTACTTATTGTAGACTGCTTGCTACAGGTTTTTTTCCTTTACTTTCAATAATTACTCAATTCTCAAAAGGTAATTAATATAAGGGCCCTTTGTTATTGTTTGACTTTGTAATGTTTACCTGGTTTTCCTTTATTTATTTTAAATGTGTAAATTTCAAATTAAAATTAATATTTTTTGGATAAATATGTGTCTTTCATTTTTTCCCCTCATTTCATGTGACTATTGATTAGTTAGGCTAATCAAGATGTAACAGATACAAAGTTTATTTGTTAAAATAATGCCTTCATTTGAAGTAGCCCTCTTGGGATGAATACATAATTCATCAATCAAAGTATTTTAGAATGTCTTTTTTTGAATTTTCTTGAGTAGAATTGATGTACAACTATTCAAAATGATAGTTTGAATGGAGGTAACATTCAATTTGTGGGTATGCATATGCTAGTAATTTTGTTAAAAAAAATCAATCATATTAACTTGGATTGGAGACCATGTGTACCTTGTGGATAATTAGGCATTGAGAATAGAAATAGTTTTGAAAAAGTGCCCAAGTTTTAAATAAATAGCCTTATTTATTAATATTTTTAATAATCTTTTATGATATTGTCTGAAGGACCACCTGCAGTAGGAATATACAAATTAAATAAAAACAACAAAAGGAGGGGTATTTTTTTCCTGTTATCATTGTTTGTTTTAAAATCACTACTATCCAGATTCTCTATTAAGGTATAATATGCTATTTTAAAAATTATAGTTATGACTGAATTGATGTCTTCTTTCTAGATTAAAGTTATCTAGTGCTTAAAATTGAGTGAAATCTATACCAGAGTTCTTTCTTGACTGTTTTTATTTTCTTTTTCTCTTAAAGTCTCTGTGTATCCCATCTTATTTTTTTTAAGGTTGGAGGTCTATTTCTTATATGTGTCAACTTAAAAGTATTACAATTAAACAGATATAAATTTCTTTTTCTTCATGAAAATTTAATAGTTCCAGGAGAACATGGTGTTAAAATCCATAAAAGTGGTGATTGAAAGGATGGCAAAAGTATCAAAATGGCAAAAATGAAGGTTTAATTTTTCATAACTGAATATTTTGAAAATCCTCAGAAATGATACTTTGAAGAAAAATTTCTTGTATTAAAGTGCTTGATGGAAAATATATTAACCTAAATTATTTGCTTATTTGTGACCATAAAGGCAGGCTGTAATTTCTTAATGTATTTCAATTATTAATTGAAATTGAACATTCATCAATGTTAATATTCATTGCACACTTTGTTTAAAATTTGTTTTCAGAGAATTTTGATTTTTCCCCCCCTTGATTCTATTTCTCATCTTTATGGTTACATTTTGTTGGTACACATTACTTTCCTAAGTAGGTTTGGAACTAAGTAGAATTGAGGAAAAGTTATTTTTCTTAAGTTCTAATGACATAAAGAATGAACCTTCTAGTTGTAGGAATAACCTTAATGATAGTTCATTACTGTCCTGTAGGTGACAGTAGCCACTGTAACCAACAATACAATGACCTTAACCTGCTCCCCAAGTCGGGAAGATAATTACCTACTGTCCATCTTTCCAGCTATTCTTTCCTCAGCTTGTCTTTGCCTAGAAATAGCTTTTAGAATACTGACTGAGGTGATGTGCCTACCACTGCTTGAAGTGCAATGATACAGACAGTATTTACACTGTTGGCCTAATCATACTGATATTCAGATAACAATGTTAGTTTGTGAAATATTTTCAAGAATGGGAGACTTCTATTTGTGAGTGTGAATGTAGCAAAAAGCATATTGCATGTTTTGATATTTCTGGTTTCTGTTTTCATGTTTAAGCTGTTTTGGGTGGTAGGTTTTACCAGTGTGATCTTCACCTGTGTTTACTCTGGGGTTCAGGCATACCTGAGATATGGAGACTAGCAGAATTGACCTGCACATAGTCTTTGATGCAAAGGCACATGAATTGATTTTTTTCTAAGAAAAATAACATAGAAAGACCTAAATCTGGTGATATTTTTGTGTGCTTTCCATGCTAAACAAAATTCCTGAGGCTTGCTGAGGACTCAGGTCTTTGGAAGGTCTAAACAGCATGAGGCTAAGATCCTGGCAAGAGTCCCTGGCTGCATTATAACATGGCTGAGAAACAGAAATGGGACTGGCTTCATTGCAGAATGGACCAAACATGTTAAATGGTCTTGCTTTAAGACAACCTGCTCTCTTTAAGAACTCTCTCACTCTGAGACGAGCCTTAATTTCTTCCTAGACAATGCTCCCATGACCTAATTACTTTGTACTATGTTTTATTTCTTAAAGAGTCTACCACCTGAACACTGCCACACTGGGGACCAAGCTTCCAGAATATGAAACTTTGGGGGACACTCTACAACTATGTCACTGGGTCACACAGCTTTAGTTGTTATAAGAACAGCATTTCTAAAATCAACCTGGGTTCTTGTTTGTTTTCTGGTCCAGACCTCCCTCCATCAAGGGAGGTAGATGTAGGAAAAAAAAAAAAACAATCAGAACAAGACAGTCAGGAGGCAAATAGCATGGCTCTTGTAATCTGTGGAATACTAGATGAAAGATACTTTTTTTCCTCTGTCAGTTTATTGAGTAACATTTTGCACTTTCCACTTGCCTTCAGTGTTGTGAAAGATGTAGTCACCATGGTTGAGAGCAGTCCTATTTAACAAAGCAGCGGTTAGAGCAGAGGGGAAGTGGGCCTCAGTGGGAGTCAGAGTACTGAAAGAAGCTGCATTGGTGCCCTGTAGGTGACAGTAGCCATTGTAACCAACAGTATAAAACCCAGGAAACAGATTCCTGAATGGGGAGAACAGAAGAGGCTTTCTCATCTTACTTAGGAGGTAGCGGAATTATCAGACCTAAAATACCACATAGAGACACAAAGAGGGGGATGGAATGACATATGTGCCATGGTAGGTGTTATGGTTTGGATCTGGAGTGTCCTCAAAGGCTCTTTTGTTGAGGACTTGGTCTCTAATTCAGTAGTGTTCAAAGATAGAGCTTTTGGAAGTGATTTGATCTAGAGGATTGTGACCTGTCAGTGGATTAATCTGTTTTATACCTCAGTGGACTACTAGGAGGTGGTAGAAGCTATAAGAGTGGGACCTCGTTGAAGATTGTGAGTCCTTGGGAGCTTGCCTTTGGGACTTTATCTTAACTCCAATACCCCCACCCCCCTTTGACTGCCAAGAGCAGAACAGCTTTCCACTGCCATGCCCTTCCACCACAATGTTCTGCCTCATGTCAGGTCCAAAGCAATGGAGCCAGCCAACCTCAGGCTGAAACCTCTGAAAATATGAGCCAGAACAAAACTTTCTTCCTTTAAGTTGTTTTTCTTATAATTTTGTCATAGTATCTCAAAGCTGACTGACTTAATAGGTGACTTTTAGCTGACTGGTCTTGTTCTGAACGTGTATGATGGACTTAATGATGATTCCCACAAAGGACAGCTTGTAGAGGTCTAGTATCCTGCTTCAGGGTGAAGGTGAGAAGCAGCAAGCACGGGTTATATTTGTTTTGTAAAATAATTACCAATTTTACTGACATACTAAAGTAGCTCTTTTTTAAACTTTTCTTCAAACACTTTTTGCTTATTACTTAACCAAACAGTGTTCTAGTGGCTAGAGAAACAAAGTAAGATATGATTCTTTATTTAAGCAGCTACAAGTTTATGGGGGAGTTGTTAAAAAAAATTAAACAGTTAAAGAGTCAGCATCTCATGTGAAGAATAAGGTGATAGAACCATGCAGGGCAAACAGTTGATCCTAGAAGAAGGGCTTTTAAACCAATTTGGACTTAGACTTGAAGAATGGTTCCGAGATAACTTCATAGAGTGGGTGAAGGCTGAGTGTAAAGAATGTTGAAGAAAAGCCAGTGCATATAGAGGAAAATATTGCCTGTACCAGCCCCCAAATAACTGTAAACCCAAAGTGTATTTGAAGAACGGCAAGTTGATAGATTTGCACCATGAGAATTACTGAGATCTGAAGCTCTTTCTGAAGAGTTTTGTGGATCGTTCTAAGTAACTGCACTCTTTTATCCTGGGAGGCAAAAAGACAAGGGAAAGGAAGACATTGCATAGAAAGAGTTTCAGTATGCAGTGCTAGGCATTGTGCTCTATTGAATTTAAGCCAAGGAGAAATGTGATCAGATTTGGTTGTTAGAAGGAATAGTTAAGTGACATTTAGCCATCAGATTTGGAGCAAGAACTCAAGAGCTCAGGTACCAGTTAGGAGACAATTGCAGATCAGGAGAGAAATTGAGACACTGAATTAAGTTAGCATCAGAGTAAGGGAAAAGGAGGTAGATTTGGCCAAATCTAGTTGATTGCATGTAATAAGGTCAAGAAAGGAATGCAAGTATTAGACTCAAGTGACTTTTGATTGGTAGCACCATTCATTGAATGGAGAATACAAGAGCAACAGTTTGAAGGGGAAGAGGATGACTTGTGTTTAGGCATCTTATTGATTGAAGACTTTCAAGGGATAGTTGAATATATTGATCTCTCAAACCCAGGAGACCAGCTAGAGTAAGAGATGTATGTATGCTTGGAGTCATTAACATAACTATTGGCATGAACTTCTTTGTTTAGCATTTTCAAGCATTGTGTCAGTCATTGGCAAAACAAAGGTAAATAAATGTATTTGACAGGTAAAAGACTTCCCACGGATTATATATAGAGGAGAGGTAAACTTGGACCAAAGGGACTACTATCAAACAATGTAATGATAAAAGAGGAACTTGTTGAGGAGATGAAGGAGGGAAACAGTGATGGTGTCACTGAAGACAAAGTGAGAGATAAGGCGAGTGTATTGAATAGACGGGTTAGAAAAATGTGCTGGAAAGCACTCATGAATTTGACATTCCTAACGTCTTTAATAAGCATTTGGCATGGAATGCTGTAAAACATATGTAAGCTCAAAGAGTAGCTGATGGGTAAACAAATGATATGAAGCATTATAGATGACCTCTGAAAGGTACTATCTTACCATTGTCTCTGAAGAGCTGGTCAATGGAGGATGATGCAAGGCTGAAAGAGGTTTGTTCTTAATTTCGCAGAGACTTCATAGTTGATGAAAAAGGGCTAGGAGGAGGAGAGGTTGTGATATAGGAGAGAGAACAATTTAAAATAGTTAAATTTGGAATAACGTATATGGAGTGATATAACAGATTTGGCTCAAGACTAATGAAGAAATGAATTTCCACAAGAGGTGGGCTAATTATTATTTTTTTGAAATTGAGAATGCTAGAAATAGGAGAAGTGTGACATGAAAGTTCGGGTCCTCCAGAAATAGTTTTTAAGATGTAATTAGAAGATTAAGAGCTTTAGTGTGGGAAAGTCTTCAGAAGTAAGAGAGGAACAGGACCAAGCAGGGAAAGCCTTTAGACTGTAATGCAGGCCTGGAACCTGTAAGAGAGAGGAAGGGAAGACAGAAGACTTTCCACTGAATACAGTGCAGCTTTGTAAAAGTCTCAGCTAGGCAGGTAATCAGGGAATGTTGGCCTTGAGACAGACAACTTTGGCTATTAGAGATGTCCTATTTTGGGCAGCAGTGGCCTTCCTCTAGCTACCTTGTCATTGGCTGAGCAAGTCTGGGGAGTGTGTGGCCTAAGCATGAAAACTACAATAGATCCTGAAGTTATAATGGCTGGAGATTGTCAGTTTGCTGCAACTCTTCAGAGCAGTTTCTCTGAATGGTGTCTCCTAGGCTACCATAATGGATATGGCTGTTTCAGTTCGGTGAGAGGGAGGAATTGCTGTTGTTTCTTTAATTCCTATGATTTCAACAAATTGGATGTCCAGTCAGTGAGTGTTGGAAGGTTTTTGGGAAAGTACAGTTAATAAATACAGCAAGATAAGGCAGTGTGCTAGTAAGACATAAGTTAAAATCGTATCTCATAGGCTCTAGGATTGAAGGGAAAGAAAGTGAAAGTAGACAGGGAGTAAGAGACTGAAATGAAATGAGTTGACAAACTGGAAGTTCCAATGAGTTTGAAAGTACTTGTGCTAAAAGTGAAGGAGTAAGAGAACGTAAGGGTAGATGGAGTTAATGATGATAAAGTGATACAGCAATTCAAAAATTATAGCTGAACCCCAGGAAATACTGATATTTAGAAGTCCCTTCATGTAAAATGAGAAGAAAATTTTACCAGCAGAAAATGTGTTATATGTATACATTATAGAATCATTACAATAAATACCACAAAAATGTAAAAGGTATCATCATCTCTTGTTTTTTAGTTTTTTTTTTTTTGCAAAATTGTTTCAGAGATATTATCAAATTTCTTGTTTGACAAAATCTATTTAGTCATCAGGAAGTGTAATTTAAAAAAAATGAGTTCTTTTCATTTTCTCTGATAACCTAAGGGTTTTTTTTTTAATTTCTCAAAAAAATCAAGTGAGTTCCCATCAACTAGTTTATCTATTTTTGTCTCTAAAGGTTTCCTGATAGAAAAGGTAGAGAAATGGAGAAAAAATTTAAAGTCTACAAGGCTATATATTAATTGAACAGAAAGTAATTAAGGTAAGATAATAGCTGTAAACACAAACAGCTTTTCACATCTCTGTTTTTGGCAGAAGGGAATTAGATTGTGACATATTTTAGGTAATTAAAATAAGATGGATTAGTGGAAGGGTGGACAAATGGATAGACATAATAAAACAATAAACTCAAATGTGATTGAAGATTCTGGGTGATACATGGGTATTCACTGTATAGTTAGTTCACTTTTTCTGTATATTTGAAAGTAATTGTAATGTTGAAAAATGGTATGGCATTTACAACTTTGAAATATATTGAAAATGATTGGTGAACAGATAGGTAAGTAATAACATAAATGTAGTAAAATGTCAATGTCACTTATAAGATCCTAGGTAGTAGGCATATGGATGGTCACTGTAACATTCTTACAAATTTTTGATAGTTTGAAAATTTTTAGAATGAATTATTAGAAAAAATAGTGTTATAATCAGATAGCGTTTGGAGGTAAGAAATTTGAGTTCCAGTTTTGTGACTTTGGGCAAGTTATATCATGGTTTTTTATCTGTATAGTGGAGATAAAATGGGTTTGCAATTATTTTCAGTACTAGAAAAGGATACTGGTAAAGCAACTGGCATATGATAAGTATTTGTCAATGCTTCTGATGATAATATTGCAAACATAAACCTCAAATTGATAGCTTGTATCTTGGATCCTGCTTATTATTTTTTTCAATTTTTTGAATATATGGGTCATTTAATTTATTTCATGAATTAGAGTAAAGACCCTAATAGTGAGATGAGGTCAAGACCCCTTCTTCAGTGCCTATATGTTTCAAGGTGGTTTAGTTTTGTAGAGCTTGGAATGGTAGAACCATTCTCAAATCAAGGATGGAACCTCTGATAGTACTGTATTTATCAAAAACACTTCATGTACCTTTTTTTTTATATTTTACAAAGTGCTAAAATTTCCCAAAGTGGTCTTACCAGTCTTATTTAGTAGTTCTTCTGAACATATGTATACTATATATCAGGATTTTATTACATTAGTGTTTTTGAAAATATAGTCAATAAAAAATCCTGCTTGCTAAATATGTATTCATAAATTATACTTATGTATATATAAATATCAACTGTTTAATTTTCATTATTACTCAATGACATTCTTTTTTTGGACAGAAGTCAGTCATTCTTTGATTGCTTTTTAAGAAGTAAACTCATTTTTCTGGTGTTCAAGCTTCAGCCTCAAGTGTGTTTATAAAGTACACTCTGCTTGTTTTTTATCTGCTCTGTTTCATATGCAGGGTGGATAAAAATTACTGAACTTTTTATATTTATGTAAATTGAATTCAAATATACTACCATATGCCTTCAAAGACTAAACATAATATAGACTATTATAATCATTTATATAAATTGGTTTTAAAAACCAGTTCAATATGTTTAATCAATATATCATGAATATCTATATAGTTGTCATCCTAGTAAAGTCTATGACATGTACTTTTACAGCATACAGATTTTAAATAAAATTGAATAGACTTTTCTAGCCCACATTATGGAGGAACTTCTGTTATCATCCAGTTGACTGATTTAATATGAGAAGAATCGTGATGTTTGAATGTGAACCAGCCAGATTTTGTATATCCATCAAATATTTAGGAGAGGGTTTTTATCTTCATGTAACATTTTACTGATTGTCCTCTATTTACAAATCATTATATGACATAGAATAAATGAAAATAGGGCTGGGGTTGTAGCTCAGTGGTAGAGCGTTTGCTTCACATATGTGAGGCACTGGGTTTGATCCTCACTACCACATAAAAAATAAGCAAATAAAATAAAGATATTGTGTCCATCTACAACCAAAAAATTTTTTTAAAAAGTAAACTTTTTTTAAAGGAAAATAAATAGTAACTTCAAAGAGTTAATCAAAGAGTACTTTTTTATCTTTCTGTGGATGTTTGCTAGTCTGTGGCTGTAAATCTTTTTGAAACTTTAGGGTAATTACTAGGCATCGTTGAACCTATATGGCAAATTTTGTCAATTAATGATGAGTATTTTGCACACCAGCTTGTGGGTGTTGGGAGTGGGCCTGGGTTTTTTTAATTAGAGAACATCATTATGGGATCACAAATATACTAGGCATATGAAATGCTTTATAGAATGAGTAAAAATTTAAGCATGAGTGAAACTGTGGCAGTTTTAAGATAGAATAGATAAAAGGAAATGTTGGGAGAAAATAATGGCAATAATTTTGTCCTTGAGCAAAAACCTAAATGGAGTAATTAATTGCAATATACTAAATATATTTTCCATTGCCAAAACATAAAAAAAATCAAAACTCCTTTTTATTTTTAAGTACAGGTCTTATTATAATTTCAATTTTAATTAAGTTCTGGTAAAAAAATTCAAACACTGCATCTTTACTACAAATAAGTATTATGTATATGTCTTTGACCTTGACTGTTAAACAGTGTAATATACTACTTCTCCCTAGGTAATTATAAAAATTGTGTGTGTGTGTTTTTTTAGTAAAACCTAATGGTTAATCTGCTTATTGTTTAACAAAAGAATTTGAAATATAAACAAACGTAGTTTTTATTATACCCCTTTGACTGTGTTCTCTTTTTGTAACTAAACTCTTATACTATCCACCTGCTATTATTAGTCTGTTAAGCTTTTAAGGAATTAGAATAGCCTATTTTTTAAAAAAGTGATGTATGTCTTTCTTAAGCAGTACCAGTTCAACTTTCTCTCTTATCTCTCTCATTCTGTTTACTAAAACTAAAATAGCAATGAAAAAAGATATTTCTTATATTCTTAGAGAATTTATTTCATTAAATGGTTGCCTGTCATTTGTTCTGAAATCTTATGTCTTCTGCATTAAAAAATGAAGGAAAATTGATCATACCTTTTCTAGCCTTATATTTATATACACAACCAGGGTAACTCCACATCATGTACAACCACAAGTATGAGATCCTAAGTAGAATAAGTTATATTCTCTGTATGTGTATTTTGCCAAAATACATTCTACTGTCTTGTATAACTAAAAAGAACAAATTAAAACATGAATAAAAAGTGTAGAAACAAGTTTCTGTTTAAGTGGTCATCTTTTGAAATCTTTCTAGAATGTTATTTTCAAGGCTTGTTATGTTCCATGAAGAGAAGAGTTAGAATGGAAAAGAGAATTGATAAACTCTCTTAAGTTACTATTTTAATGCAGTAGGTCAGAGTGTGTTTATTTGGTATAATCTGAGGAATTTATACCTCTTTTTTTTTAATATATTTTGGTCTTTTATATTTATACTTTATCATGTACATATAGGGACTATTTTGTTTATTTAGACCAAATTCTATTTATCTTCAGAAAGCATTGAAATCTGAAGACTAATTTGTTTTCAATGTGTAGTATTAACTGCTATGATGTATATACATTTTATATTTATGCCTGGAAAGGGTTGCAGAGGGGTGCTTTAGAACCACCTTTTCAGCTCTAAATAGCTATTGTGTACATATGGTAAGGTACTGCTGCTTGACAATTAGTAACTGCTTTTTTTTTGTTTTGTTTTTTAAATAGTACTTCCCTTTATTTTATTTTTTTTTAAATTTTATTTATTTGAGAGAGAGAGAGAATTTTTTAATATTTATTTTTTAGTTTTCGGCGGACACAACATCCTTGTTGGTATGTGGTGCTGAGGATCGAACCCGGGCCGAACGCATGCCAGGGGAGCGCGCTACCAATTGAGCCACATCCTCAGCCCTTAGTAACTGCTTTGATGAAACTAAATTACATGTTTAAGTTCCCATCAGGAAGTCGCTTCACATCTGTATTAATATATTCAAGGCTTGAGAAGGAAAGTTAATTTTCCAGCTTAAATATTTAATTCAAGCTTAAAATTTAGTGTGTTAGAGTTCCCAAATGGCAGGAACATGGAATATTTGTCCATTTTAATTAGATTGTTGTTTACCTATTAATTATATATCATATCTTGTCATATAGTTTTGATGGTAACAGATGGTGCTAGGAGTTAGTAAGTGTTTCCACAAAATAAGATTCCACATGATTTATTAAGTTGCACTTTATTAGTGAGTGGTCTGCTTTAGTCGGGTTATTCTCCCAAAGAAGGAATGTGAAACATTTTGCTAATTTTAGTAATTATTCTTTTGTGGACCCTTAAGAAATATTGATCATAAAAAAGTCTGCGATGAGTGATGTTTATTTAGAATCAAATGGATCACTTTAGGCTTATTTTTGAGTAGCATATATTGTCAAATTGTATAATTAGTATGAAGTTTAGTGCATTTTGCTAGGTTAATATAGAGAATCAGAGTTTTATTTATTAGTAAACTGTAGGCATAGAGAATGTTTTATATATAATTATGATTTGGAATAAAAAATAATAGAATGATGATTAAGTTGTTTATTTCAAAGGTATTCTCTCTGACTTTTTAATCTGACAAGAAACAAAGTTCCTTATTTACCAAAATATCTATCGGCAATCTTTTGTGCCTAGTGAACTTGATCAACAGAATTTCCATATTCAGAAAGTAAATGTCAACTAAATAGAAAAGCTTTCTAACTTTGTTTATGGAAGATTTTATTAATTGTTTTGGTTACCAACTTCTGCAAATGAATAAATTTTACTTGTCCATACATGCATGGAAAGAGACTGATAAACAGAAGGGAGTAAGAAAGAGGGAAAGGAAGAAGGCTTTAAACTTTTTAGCCTTCGTAGCTTATTAGAAATTTATTATAATCCACAATATGATCACCTTAAAAGTAAGTTTATATTACTGATTCTTAGCTCCTAAGATTATTTTGAAATAATTGTATGTTTCTAAGAATAAGAGTAAACAAAAGTTTCCATTGTTTCTGATTTTAAGATTTGCTCCACAGGGACACCTTAATCTTCAAAACAGTGGCCTTCTGTTCCCTATGTTACCTACAGTATACAGCTTTGCTTTTTCTTGTGTTTCATCTTGTTTTTTTGTGTTTTAATTTGTCTCCACTTGTATTAGGTTTTTGTTATAACCAATACCTGTGGTAATCAACTTAGAGAAAGGAATTATTTGGCTTCTGGTTTCACAGGTTCCAGTATATGATTGGTTGGTCTCATTGCTTCAGGTCTGTGGCAAAGCAGTATCCTCACAGAGTGTGTGCTGAAACAAACCACTCACCACACAGGTAGGAATCAGGGTACAAAAAGACAAAAGGGTTGGGCTGGGGATGTGGCTCAAGCGGTAGCGCGCTCGCCTGGCATGCATTCGGCCCGGGTTCGATCCTCAGCACCACATACAAACAAAGATGTTGTGTCCACCAAATACTAAAAAATAAATATTAAAATTCTCTCTCTCTCACTCTCTTAAAAAAAAAAAAGGAAAGGGCCAGAGCCAGGGTCTCTTAATCCTTTCAAGGGCAGGCTATCAAGGACCTCATAAAGTCACCACCACTTCTCAATAGGGTACCCTGGGAAGCAAGCCTTCACTACATGAACGTTAGGAGACTCTTAAGATTCTTAATTTATGTCAGTTTTCAGAAATATTTGTCTTTTGGTACCATAATTCTTTATAGTGGAATGGTATGTTAGCATACCAGTAGATTGATATATAATACAGGACTCTTCATTTGTATGAATTGCTCATGTAAGTGAATATGAATATTCACTTAACCTTATTTTACATGTTACTGATTTGAAATCTTATTACCTGTATTTACATTGTCTTTAGAACTGTTTCATTGTTCAGGTAAAAATAACTAAATGATTTTTCCCCTCATACTGAAGGGGAAATTGTTACTTCAATGTGGCCTTAGTGTAATGTACTCTGCCCCCAGAATGTTGAATGACTAAAAGGTGATCTCAAATATTGTGCTGTAATGTTATGCTATAGGAGGGATGCTGCATTATATTTATATCAATTAAGATGAATTTTAAAGGAAAGAAAGTATGTCTAGAATAGAAATAGCCTTAGTTTAAAAGTTTAAATTTTTAACATCTCTGCCCTTGGTGAAAATATGGGACTATATTTTCTTTAGCAGAATTTATCAACTATAACATGCAGCATTTCCACAAAAAGAAGGAAAACTAAATTGAAGCATGTAAATTACTCTAATTTGGAAAGTTATCCTTTGTAAGAAATGACAAGATGACTTCCTTTCTGTTTTTTTAAGTGTGTAAAATATATTATTCATTTATTGTCTGATGTCATTTTATCTGGGGCAGTAAATTTATATATACATAAAAGGATACTTGGTGATTGTTAACAAAAACAACAAATGAAAATATAAATGAGGTCTTTGTTACGACTGTGTTTCTCAATTCCTGGTCTACTATTTTATACCATGTGAGGACTCTTATTTGAGCAGCCAGCCATATAGTGTATTTAACTTTAACAAAGCAAATGATGATACTGATTTCTCTTTTTGTAATTAAGATGATCTTTCTTTCCTTAAAAATAAGTGTTTGAAACATTTTGGAAAATATGGTAGTTGATAATCAAATCTTATTACTTGATACTAACTGAACCAAGATAACACATTAACTGATATTTCTTGTGGACTTTAAACACAGGATTCAAAAAATGTTACTGACTGAAAAACTAATGGCATTTTGAGAATTCTTACTCAGTAGTGACCATTTGGGAAAAGGTGATTTCAGATTAACCTTCTAGTCATCTAAAATTAAATGTTTTCAGACAGTATCTTAAAAAAATTACATATTCCTTTAAGTCTGTAGTGTTTCAGACATATAAGTTTTCCTAAGAACAGGCCTTAGGATATCTTTCTGTCTTTCCTCAATTTCTCTTTTAAATGTTAATATGTAACCTCTTTCTAAACATACCATTTTGAAATCTGGATTCTTCCCTTGTTACTTTACATAGTGAATCTCTTTTTATAGCCTTATAATTATATCAGGCAGAATGTATTTTGATAATTCCAATGGACATTTTCAGACCTTAAGTTTTAATTTATCTCCATTTTGAGATGTGTTTTTGCTCTTCTTGCTATAATGATGACTCACATTCCTGGTTTTTCCATTTCCTGATTGATTGTATTTATATTTCTCAAAGTGGATGCTTTTCTCTCTGTGCCTTCCTCTTGGCAGTCTTGTTTGTGTCCCCAATTTCAGTTTGATCCAGCTAGCCATTATTATGGCCTTCAGATCCATATATCTTATTTACTTGATATTTCTCTACTTGAAGTTCATATGGATTCCTTAAACTTGACAAGTTTAAAATTTATTATATTACTTAATTTGCTAGTAATTTGTTTAGTTTTCCCAATTTTAGTAAATAATCTTTCTGCCCATCTGTGTAACCAGAAACTTTTCCATAACCAATTCATTAACAAATATCCCTTTATCATGTTCTCATTTTTTTTGTAGTTACAGATGTGTTTTGGACTTAGTTTTAATCTGTTGATCTCTTATACCTTAAAACAGTACTGTAAATTTATTGTTTTTCTATCTTGCAGAACTATTCTCTTCATATCTTTAAAAAGTTTTTCAGTGTTCCTGGACAATCCAATGTTTATCAGTTTTGTGATTTTGTGTTCTCATAGTTGCTTTGAAATATTTATTAGCATTGCATTAGATGTACCAATTACTTTGGCGAAAATCTTTATCTTCTCAATAGTAAATATTCCCATCTAGGAATATGTTGCGCATCTGGATTAAATCTAGTGCCATTGAAATCTTTTTTTCAAACAAGGCACATATCGTTTCCATCTAGGTTTTTCACAGTACACTGTTTGTTTTTGAAATTGTGCTGGTTTATTCTCCTTATGTTTGTTTTTAGTTTCTCTAAGTGTTTAGCACAGTTTCTGACACGTAACACAATAAATACTGAATTTTGAGCAATTTTAGTGTAGAAAATAATTTTTTAAAGTCATGCAATCTTATTCAGTTTATGATTTAAATTTTTAAATTATTTTGGTTTTTTTATAGGTAATATTAGCTGCAGATTATAGTTTTGTTGTCTTTTTAAAAGTTTATACTTTGTGTGTGTTGTTAGGGATCAAACCCAGGAACTATCATATACTAGGCAAGTACTCCATCACTGGTCTCATTTCTTTTACTTGACCTGTTTGTTTAAAATCTCTCCAATGATGCTGAACTAATAGCACTGGCATTGGTATTCAATATTTTTGACTGGTTTTGATGAGAAAAAAATTCCATTGCCATTATAAATGCTACTTGTGTATAATTTTTTGCCTATCATAATAAATCCTCCGTTGAGGAATGGAAATTGTATTTTTTGTCTTGGTTAGTGTATTAGGAATGACTGTTAAATCAGTTTTGCCATGTTTAATGAAATGTTTTTATAGTCTTTTATATTAGGACCATGTTAAAGTAAAATGAATTGGTATAGTTTTTTTTTTAAAAATTATAAAATAGTCTAAACATAATAAGAATGATTAGTACCTTGTTAAAAAATTACCCATACTGTAATCTTGGCATGTGCCTTTGGTTGAGGGAAGGGTGTTCCTGGACAATCTGCAGTATTAGAGGAAAAATCTTTGTATGTCTGATATCTTATAAGGCTGTTACTGTATTCAGATTCTTTGTAGCTTTGAATTGATTGTAGAAATTTTAAATAAAACTATCCTTTTTTTTTGTATCAGCATTATAGTTGTACATAGTAGTTGGGTTGATCCTGACAAATTTATACAAGCATGGAATTTGATTTCAGTTGTTGCCCCCCTTCCCCCCTCCCTCCCCCGGCCCATTGTCTTTCCTCTACTGATTTTCCTTTCTCACATCCATTTATTTATTTTTATTGTTGCTTTGTACTTAAGGGTAGAATTCCCTATAGGGGGTAGGTGGTGTGTGTGTGTGTGTGTGTGTGTGTCTGTGTGTGTGTGTGTGTGCTCTCGTGCGTGCATGTGCACATAGTATGATTTTTAAAAAAAATAATTTCACATTTCCTCCCCTTTCATATGCCTCCTTTTAATCTCCTATTTACTATCTTCCCTATATATTTATGATATCCAATCCTTCCCTCTTTCTTTTTTATTTTGCTGTAGCTTTCACACATGAAAGAAAACATTTGATCCTTGATTTTTCTAAGATAGGCTTATCTCACTTGGCATGATGTTTTCTATTTCTGTTTACCAGCCTATGCCTTAATGCCATTCTTTTTCATGATTCAGTAAAACCCCATTGTCTGTATATACCACAATGAATATTTTCATATTTTTTGGCATAAAGTTGTATATAATAATTCCCTAACTCCTGTGTTTTAAAAAAAATGTTATTTTGGTTTGCTGTTATAAACTTTTGTTTCTAGTAGTATTTTTTTATCCATTTCCTTGAAATTTAGTCATTTTTATTGGACTTTTCAAAGAAGGAAATAATTAGCTTGTTTGCTTCCCCCTTTGCTAATTTATTTGGCTTATTGTCATTATTTGTGTTTTAAGTTTTTAATTATTTTTTTGTGGTGCTGGGATATTGGACCTGGGGCCTAGGGTATGCAGAAGAATTGCTGTACTGCTGATTTACATCCTTAGCCCTTGGTTTATTTTGTTTTTATGATATTCTTAAGTAATAGTTCATTTATTTGTTAAATTTTCTTCATTTTACTTCTAACAATGTTAAATTATGACTTTTCCTTTTACTGTAGTTTTGCTATTTTTACATATATGTAAAAGGATGTGACATGTATAACATGTTGCTTTTATTTAATTTTCAACTTTTTCATTATCAAATTGAACTCAAATACAGGAAATTACTCAAAACAATAAATGTTTATTATTATTATTATTATTATTATTATTATTATTATTACTATTACTATTACTATTCTTATTATAGATTAAGTATGCTTGTAAATGCCACTCAGGTCAAGAAATACAACTTTACTAGCCACTGCAGAAGTTCTCTCAGGTGCTCTGTGCTAATCACAGACCAGTTTTTCCCTCCACAGTAACCATTCTTTTGACTTTTATAGTAGTAATTCATTTCAGCTTAATGCTGTTATTACTCAAATGTACATCTCTAGACATTACAGTTTAGTGTTATTATTTTTAAAAGCTATGTTTGCCTGTCAAGTCTTTTATCTGTGGTGCTTCCCTCCAGATTCCCTTTTTCCCCCCTCCCCTCTTCTTCCCTCTGCTTTACTCCCCTTCCCTCCTGTTCCATCTACTGAAGAACTTGGGTTGTTTGACCTATAGAGTTTCCTGCAGTCAGGATTTTGTTGATATTATACTCATGGTGCAATTAAACATTTTCTTCTATGTTTTCTCCTAGTTGCTGGGTAAGTTAGAGTTTAGTTGGATTTAGACTTCATTCCTGGGGAAGACTAGAGGTGCTTTTTGTGTCCTCATTAGGAGGTGCACACTATCTCTTTTTCATTTCAAATGCTTATAGCCATCTTTGCTCCAAAGCCTGGAACCATTAGAATATGTTATACAGTGCTTTTGTTACATAAATTAGCTAAAAATGAACTTTTCTTTTTTTCAGTTTCTGATTAATGTGAGGGTTTTTTTTGGCATTAAACAACTGTAGATTTGTATTGTGGTCAGGGAATGTAGACTTCACATTTTTGTGATGCATTAGATTATTTTGGGGTTGTGACTGAGTGGTAGAGCGCTTGCCTTGAATGTGTGAGGCACTGGGTCTGATCCTCAGCACCACATAAAAATAAACAAAATAAAAGTACTGTGTTCATATACAACTAAAAACAAATTAACAAATAAAAAATATTTTCTTTGTCTCATATAGTTAACTTTGCAAATGTCCCATTTGTATTTGTTAAAGATATTTATGTTCTTTTGCTTATTATTTAAGTTTTTATATAGCTACTAAATATTAGATCAAACTTACCATATTCTTCAAATGGTTCCTGTTCTTGTGTATCTTTACTTGATCAGTCAACTCTTAGGACTGAAGGTACAAACATCACTGATGGTGAGAAGGTCAAATAGATTTTTTGTTTTGCTTTTTGGGAACTATTCAGGTGAGAAATAACTCTTCAAAATGGAACACTGAGGACAGCAGGAGATCCAAAAGTATTTTGCAAATAGATTTGGAAATATGAGAGTTGAAAGAGAAGTTTCTATTTTGTGATTAAGGGTACAGCGTGATTAAGTGTATGATTTAGAATAGGGATTGACAAAATCTGGTTCATGGGCTAAAACTGGCCTTCTGTCCATTTTTATGTAGTTCACAAACCAAGAAGTATTGTATGTTTTTAAATGTTTAAAAAGATGAAAAGAGGAGTGCTATTTCTTGACATATGAATGTTACATAAAAATTCAAATTTGTTTCCATAAATGAAGTTTTATTGTAACAGCCATACTCATTAGTTTTTAGTGGAGTTGAGTAGTTTGGACAGAGACTGTATAGTCCACAAAGGCCAATATTCTTACTGTTGGACTTTTTGGAGAATAAATTTTGCAAAACTACGCTGCAGATAACTTTATCTTCATCTTCCTCATTCCCATAACAAAACATTTCTTATGGAACTGGTTTTTTAAAACACCTCCATCTAAAATTGTATGAATGAAACCCTGCTCATGATTATTAATTTCTGACAACATTGAAATTCATTTTCCATGAATTCTTTTTAATTCATTTCTCATTTCTTTTTAATCTTTTACATATAATTATTGAATGCTTTTAAAATAGAAGTAATTAATAAAATAGTTAATATTAACTTCTTGATATTGACTGTGCTTGCTACATTAGAGTCTTTTTCTAAATACTATACAGAGTCTTGACCATTATTACTATTAAATTTTATGGTGATAATTTTATATTTGTACAGTCATGCTTGTGCTTTCCATAAAGATTATCTTATTTCTATGAACTCATATTGCAATTTCACTAAACAAATCAATTGTTAGTTCATGCTTAAATTAAGTCCTCTTAGGTTTGGGGACAAGACTATGGTTTATTATAGATGGAATTTTAGAGGTGACTTTCTTTGCTTATAAAGTCAGTTTTTTTTAATGTTTCTAAAGGCTGTATAAAATTGAACAAATGAGTCTTGAAAAAATTTGAATTTGATAATATATATTATGTATATATAGAGAGTGAACAGAGTTTTAGTTATCAGTATGAGTGACTCTTTAATCCACAAAAGGGTAGATTTTGCATCATGGGAATATCCCATTGTTGTTTTTTCCACAATGCAGTTATGCTGGATAAGCAGAAAGCCCAGACTGACCCATCCATACAAATTCAAAATAACCTGTGTGTTTGAGATGGGGCTATTTCTCTGTGCATCCTATCTTTCTTACTTAAGTTCCTGATATTTATAAAATGTTGCTTTTTAACATTTCAGTTTCTTTCATCTTCATGTGGTTATGTTCAAGTACAAAGTGCTCCACCTTCTAGCATTCTATCAGAAGTTGTCAAGAAAGCAAACAAAATATATTATTAGTTTTAATCTGGTAGCAGCAGAGCACATTGTTAAACATGATAACCAATAAAGGTATGATTCATAAGGAAAGCATCAGTTACACTAGTATAGAAAGATTTTTATGGAGAAAGTGGATGTGTGTTTTAATACCCAAATCCTATGTGTCCATTAGTATCCAGGACAAATCCCATCTGCGTCAAGTTTTACTTAGCACTCAAGTGTAGAAAACTGTTATGTGATGGGAGAGAATAAATAACCTATCAATTTTTCATTGCCAACTAACTACCTTTATTGGTTTTCCAAAATGTGTTTCCGAATATCCCATAACACAACAACAATATAAGCGCTGGTTTTTTTTTTTGCCTTTTCCCCATCATTTAAGGGCATATTGTAGCTCCACCCCATGAGAGCCTCCACACTGATTACATTAGCCTTGAGTAGGCTGTATAATTCTGATTAGTTTCCCAGATTATCCAAATATGATTCTTTACAAGATTGTTTTCAAAAGATTTTTCTGAGTTAGTTCTCTTTAAAAGAATGGATGAATACATAATGGATCTTGGGTAAGGATTATTTGTATTGACTATCAATTTCCTTACTGAGTCATCTTTCTTATTTTAATATTTGAGGTTATTTTATGAAATATTTTCTCACCAAATAGACTATGATGATTTAAAGGAGGAATCTTATCTTATATGTCTTTGTAGTCGTTCCTTTATAAGACTTTCATTTTATGAATTGAAGTAAAAATTTGTAAAAATAGTACATTATACTAACAGCAGATGTTAAACCATTGCCTGCTAAGTGTTTAAGAAATACATGTTGATAGAATTTAGAGTAAGGAGAAAATAGTATTCCATAAGTTCCTTACTGGATGAACATTTTGATGTTTTTTTGCATTTTGCTTTTATAATGTTATAATGAATAAACGGATGCAGGGCCTCAGTCCTTTAGCTGAAATCCATTGGGAGACTGAATGGTTTGAAAATCAGAATTCTTTATTTTTCCTACTTTAGTGGTGTAAATGTGATACATGTTTAAAAATTACCAGACAGTCCAGTGAATGCAGCACTTGGTAAGCTAATTGCTATTTCTGATGAAAAAAAATGTGCGATTGTTGATATTGTTGGCTAACTAAAGTCTACAAATACCTTTTTTGTCAATTCAAGTCAAATTTTATATGCAAATAACTATATTAAAGTTAGGATAGTGCTTTTGGTGTTGAGATTGTGAATTCATACACATGTATGTGGGTAACATTTGGGGAATAATTAGCAGTGCTAATTTCTGGAACAAGAGAAGATTCATTCATGGTTCTTTCCAATATTGACAGATTGTCCTCCCTGATATTATACCATTTTCCACTCTTACCATTAGTTAATCTATGGAGGGAGAGTTGGTCTTACACAGTCTTACCACTAATATGTGCTGCTAGACTTTTGTATTTTGCTAGTGTAATATGTAAAAAAATGGACCTCATTTTAGTTTTAAGATTAAAAGAATGCTAGTGATTATGGCTTTGGTTGAGGACTTTTTATATTGATAACCTCTTTACATTTACTATGAAGAATTCCTTGAATAGCAGCAGGGACACATGACACTATTCCCTCTCCCTTCTTACCTATCTCTCTCTTGTTTCAAATATGGTGGCCTAGGGGCTGGGGTTGAGGCTCAGAGTAGTGCTCATTTTGTATGTGTGACACACTGAGTTTGATCCTCAGTACCACATAAAGAAATAAATAAAATAAAGGCATTGTGTCCATCTACAACTAAAAAAAAAATGGTGGCCAAAGGTTATATGTGTACACAATCTGTTGATCTAATAAATAGTAGGCTGTTACCATATAGTCAGTTTCATGTTTGGCACAGAGTTTTATACTTTAAGTATATTTTCTGTGTCTCACACAGAATTTGGAGCTAGAACATTAGTAGTAACAAAAGCAGTGATAAATGGAAAAATTCCACATTACATATTAGGACACACAGTATCTCTAATCCAAGAACTCTGGAGTTATCCAAGTTCTGCTTTCTGCCTTTGGGCTTCTGTATTAGCTGTTTTTTTTCTCACTTAAATAACCTTCTAGACTACCATGACAGTTTTTTTTTTTTTTTTTTTTTTTTTACCACTCAACTCTGTTTGAACTATTACCTCCTCAAACATGTGAATACCCAGTGTAAAATATCCCCAATCTCTCCATTCCATCAGCTTTTAAAATTTTCATCATAGCTATTAGCACCACCTTGTGTTTTAACAGTGTTTTATTGTTCATCTTCCACCATTGCATTTAAGCTCCATTTGATCAAGGCCTTGTGTCTTGTTTAGTGCTGTGTCCTAGGGCATGATACAGAGCTGGGCATGTGCTACTTTTTTAATAGTTGCTTTTAAAATGTCATTTTCTTTGATTTGCTTTTCTGCTTGTTCCTGTCTCTAGAATTCTCTTCCCTTTAGCCTTTCCTTGTCTAGCTCACAAAGTCCTGCTCATCCTTCAATGTACTGCTTATGTAGGAAAGAGGATATGTACAGATTAATTTCATTAGAAACTATAGTGATTATTTTAATTTTCCTTAGAAAAATTCCAGAATTGTTGAATTCCACTTTTGAAACTTGATTAAGATCAGGAGGGAGCTTTCTGCAGCCATGTTGCTTTCTTTTCTTTAAAAGTACTTGCTTCTTTGATTGCCATTACCTCCCCCCCCTTTAATATCATAGGTCCTTGTGTTATTGATTTGGAAGCATTTGTATTCAGTGTACTCAAATTTTACTTGTTGAGTAATAGTTTTTATATTAGAGACCATAAGTGGGGAAAAAGTAAGATAAAAATCACAAATCTATACTGCTCAGAAACAAAGCTTCTCATGCCATTGCTCAGGTGCTGCAGATGTTGAAGATAATATCAATACATTACCATATGTGATAGAAAATAATAGGAGCAAGAGCAGTAAAGCTGTATTTACGGAATCAGAAAAACCTCATATCTGAATTTCTTCTTGTTATAAGTTTAAACTAGACATTATGCCTCATTTTAATATGCAGTTATTTTTGGTGTTTATATGTTTTATGTTTTGATCACTGTTCAGTATTTAAACTCTTTCAAATGTGCAAAGATTAAATGTTTAATAAAAATTGTTGTTTTCAACATCTGTGTTCAGAGAACAATGGCCCACTGGAGTGCAGAAAGCTTGTAAAGTTTTCAGATGTATTGAGAATGACAGAAAGTTCAGTGAAGAGTTTGCTTCCCTCATTACAGAACTACTTCTGTGGCTGCGATTACACTAAGAACATCTTTAATTGCTTTAAAATCTGAATGCATGATAAGAATGGATTAATTTGATTTTTCTGTTACTACAAGTAACAGATGGTTTATGTCTTAAGAATGCTCATGTTGTAAAATGAGATCCCCCGCTCATCCGTGATTGGTCACTGTTAATGAAGCATGCTGTGCTGATTATTGATTTAGAAAATGAGGATGACATGAGTATTGTGTGTGTTGGTGTAATAAATTAAAGAGGAGTATTTTAATAGCCAGCAGACATACACCTTAAATAACATGAAATATTTGATTTTCTATTCAGGTGGTTTCTGCCCTGTCAAACTAATTTTATTTTTTATTAAAAAGATATACTTTTATAGTTTCAGCTAACAAGCAGATGGTCGTCTTTACTTATTTCTGTTTTGTATTTCTGTATGACCGATCAGATGCATGATAGGAACCCAAATTAGCTTGTTGTCTGCAAAGCAATGGTGTAGCCATGGGAGGAAATCTTTTGCTCTGTGTGCATGTGTATGTGCATGTGTTAAGTTAAGTGCATGCTTAGAAACTGTGTTTGTGTATTCATACACATATAGGTCACTGTTTTCTTACTGTTTTATCCTCATTTGTTTTTGAAGTAAAGCTATATACTTAAGGTTCTTTTTAATAATTTAATTGTTTTTCAAACAGTTTTTAAAATGATATTTGGATGGGATATTGCTTGTTTGTTGGTTTTTGATAGTTTCATGTGAACAATGTTGTTAATTTATAGTCACACCTTATTTCAAGTACATTGTAAAAGTCAGGTAGAGGGCTGGGGATGTGGCTCAAGCAGTAGCGCGCTCACCTGGCATGCGTGCGGCCGGGTTCGATCCTCAGCACCACATACCAACAAAGATGTTGTGTCCGCCGAGAACTAAAAAATAAATATTAAAAATTATCTCTCTGTCTCTCTCCTCTCTCACTCTCTCTTAAAAAAAAAGTCAGGTAGAAAGTTTACTGGTATTCAAAGCTTTTATATGTAGCATTTGGTGATGTTCAGATATGTAAGTGCACTGTCTCTATGGCAAAACGCCATCTTGTGAATCACAGTGGGTAGGTTGCCACAAGTCCTAGGTCTATGAATATTAAATTAAAATTTTTTATATTATGATTTTGTTTTACTTCACTCTGAATTGTGGCCATGATATCTTAATTGTGGCCATGATATACACACTACAGATTAAAGCCTGACTTATCCTGCTGAAGAAGACAATTTGTATATTTTTAAAAAAGGATTTTGTATGTACAACTTCCATATTTAATTTGATTTTCTGTTTTACTTTTGTAGATATGTTTCCATATTTATAGCATGCTTGTTTTTAGCAATTTTGTGTTATTTTAGAGAGATTTAAAAGTTTAAAATAATTGGCAGTGGAATCCTAAAAGTAAACTTTTATTGCACCTAGCAATCAGCAAGATAATAGAGAAATTAGTATTCATAAATGACCTAATTTTATAGTGTACATCAGTTAACTTAAAATATATTCACAATAGTCAGTATTTTCCTAATAAATACTTTAACATTTCCAAAGTCTCTAGAAAGGGAGAGACTTAGTGATTTAAGAGATTAGATTTTATAATAATATATCATTTACCTAATAAAATATTTATATATCGGTACTTATGAAGTCACTGTCTTTCATGTTAGAACTTTTTCTGGGGAAGCTTAGGAAAATGAGTAGAGGGTGAAAGTAAAATTAGAAGATAAATTGTATTTTTTAATGTGACAATTTTGCAAAAGGATGTTAGAAGAACCATTTGTTATTAAAATGCTATTGAAATCTGAGTGGAGGCACAACCTGTTGCATATTTGTGGAATGAGTATATTGTGTGATTTTTTTCCCTTGTAACTTGTTATAAAATTATATGATAAGCTATTTCCCTAATTACCTGTTAATGTCTCTATTTTCACTCATTGTGTATATTGTGGGGAAATCCATTAAAATTAGCAAAGACTAGTTTTTAGTCCTTTATATTAAAATGTCTTATGACTAGTCACAAAGAGCATTCATAGAACAGAAAAGTGATTACAAATGGCTTCCTCCCTCACAAATTAGTACAGATTGGGTATGGAAAAGAAATTACCACTTGATAATAATAAAAACTCCATTCTTTGAAGTAGTTTAAAGAATTAATAACCAAAGTTATATTGTTACTGTCCAAAGAAAGTTTCAGTAGAATAATTTAAAAGCATTCGGAGAGCCTTATTAGATTTCCCTATAAATTTATATTTCAATAGGTGATTATTTTAAATGTGTATTTTGTAACTTGACTGATATATGTACACACATGTACATATTCCCTTTTCATTATATTACCTTAGAAAAACTGCATAATTTTTCAGTGTAAATTGTTTTTATATTCATAGCTTTAAAATCATAAGGTGACTTTTTTGTTATGTGAAGAGACAAAGTGATGACAACTTATTTTTCCTGCAGTGTTTGTTTAATGCATTTTCTTCCCTTACCAATAATACAAGGTGTCCAGAAATGTTCTTATGAAAAGCATCTTGTAAGCAATTGTTAGTTTGTACATAGATAATATTTTTATTAACACTTAATAATTACAAGATGCACAATGATTTTGCTTTGTTTTCTCTATATTTTTAAATAATGTAGGCTTGTTGCTGAATAACTTTGGAAGTATTTCAGACATAGAAATAAATGATTGCCACCAGGTACATTTGTTTTCTACCAGTGTGTGAAATTATAATTCTCCAGGTTGGAATATGTCAAATACAGAATTCTATAACTAGATATTTTTATTTTTAGCCAAAAATAATAGGCTAAAATAAAAATATCTAGTTATATAATTTTTTAATTCTGCCTTTTTAATTTTATATTTTTGGGGGGGTTGTACAATTTAAGAAGTAAAATAATTTAACAAGGATGTAAACTTGTGAACTGCATTCCTCACATGTTGTTCTTCTGAGCAGAGTGAGGAAATGGGAGAATTGTGGTTTTGTAGATATCACACTTATTACAGTAAACATTTATAGAATTATATCATGAAATCAGCTTATCAGGTTGTTACTATGGTAACATTTCCATTTGTGAATTTTTGTGTAGTTAAAATGTGTAGTCATCACATCAAATTACCATTGACTTTTGCTTTCTCCCGTAAATAAATCACTGTGTTACCTGAATGCTATTGAGTGGCACCAGATATAGCACTTAACTACCACCCATACAAAAATTGGAAAATGGAAAAGAAAAAGGGACAGTTTACTAAATTACATTTTAAGAATGTCCTGATGTTGCTGGTAAAATATTAAATGTTTTTTAAGAGGAGTAGGAACATTGCCAGTTATTCTCTGAGATGCTTTAATTTCTATAAATATATGATAATGAAATTGGTTTGGTATGGTAGCAGTAGGAGGTAAGGAGGGCTTTAATTTGTCAGCTAAATGGGTGCTAACTAACAAAAACAGAAGTAATGACCCTTCTGAGACTGAAAGGATTCATTTTGAGAACAGTACCTTTTAATTTTAACCTTACTAAATAAAAATTTATTTTGTTTCAAATTTATCCTGTCTTCAGATATTTAAAAGTTGCCCTCTTTATTTCACTTCTGATTATAAAAAACAGCCAATAATACCTTAGGCTAATTTGGATTAAAATAGCCTATAATGTTTCCTTGTATCAATGACTGTATTCTAGTAAAGATTCCTACTGTTTTTGTATTGTTTTGCTTCCTAAAGCCCCCTGCTGCTGTTGATTCCACCTAGATCTGCTACTGATTGGAACTGTTAAAAGGCAAAGATAGTGTGGTTGGCTGCTGAATCATTTAATTGTAGGATTAATAAAAGATGTTCTCTCTGGGACCTAATAGAAACAGTGACGCTGGAATATTATGGATAAGGTGACCGAGAAAATTTATTTTGTACTTAAATAATATTTGAAGATGTGAAATATTGTAGAAGAATGCCAGCAGTCTGTTTATCATTCCTTAACCATGCAACTGGACCCTGTTGAAAGGAAAGGGAAAGGGAGGAGAAGTCTTAGAGAAAGTTTAACATTAACAATTGTTTAATTTCTATAATATATGATAATGGTACCTAGCAGTTGGATTCTATTTTTTTAATAATGATGAAACAAATAATCATATTTACAAAAATGTTAATTCAGTAGTTGAGAACTTGAATAATAAAAATGAAAGGAAATTCAAGTTATGGGTGGTTTTATGAGGCATTTACAAATCAAGAATAATTGTTAATTGTCTTGCATACTATTTCAGAAATTGAGATTATTGGTCTTGTTGAATTTAATGAGAAATTGTGTGAGGGATTATGGTTATCTGATAGCAAAGCCCCGGTTGTAAAACAAAATTTTAGGGCTGGGCTTATATAGGTGCTTTTAGTATGTGGAAGGCCCAGGGTTTAATCCCTAGCACAAAAGCAAACCTGAGTCATACAACTAAAAATACAAAATGTTGCTGGAAGAATAATTAAAGAACGCATAAATAAATAGAAACACATCCCATTATCACAAATTAGAAGAATTAAAGTCAGTACTACCCAAATCAATTTTAGTTCGATTTCCCTATGAAAATCACAATGATGATTTTGCAGAAATAGAAAAGCCTATTCTAAAATTCATATGGACTCTTAAAGGACCCTGAATAGTCAAGCTAATCTTGACAATAAACAAGATAGAAGAATCACACTTCCTCATTTCAAAACATATTTGAAAGCTATGATACATAATCAAAACATAAGGACAAATATAGACAATGGACTTGATAGTCCAGAAATAAACTCTCACATAAAAGTCTAGTGATTTTTGACAAGGATGTCGGGACCATTCAGTGGAGAAAGAGTCTCTTCAAGAATTTGGATTGGAAAAATGGATATCCAAATACAAAGTAAAGCAATTGAATCCTTAACCTAATACTATATGCAAAAATTATTTCCAAATGGACCATTAAACTAAATGTAAGATTTAAAGCTATAAACTGTTAGAATAAACACAGGATAGAAGATTCACAACATTATATTTGGCTTCGTTCTCTAGTATGATACAAAAGTCTTAGGCTGCATCAAGAAGACAAATAGGACTACTTGGAAATCCAAAAATTTTATTCATCAAAAAGAAACTGAGTGGGAAGATAGCTCACAAGATGGAGAAAATCTTTGAAAAAAATTTATCTGATAAGGATTGATATTCATAGTTCATACAAGACTCCTAATTTTCTCAAAGTATACAAATGGAAATAAACACATGAAGGCTTATCATCACTGGTCTTTAGGGAACGGTGAATCAAAACTTCACTGAGTTACCTCTCACACATTAGCTACTATCCAAAAAACTTTAAAAAAGAGATTAACAAGTTTTACAAGGTTATGGAAAAGTTGGAACCCACCTTTGTGCACTTTTAGTGAGAATATAAAATGGTACTGTTTCAATGGAAAAGAGTATGATTCCTTAACAAAACCGAAAGTAGTATTTTCCTATGATGTCAGCGCTTAGCCAGTTCGGCTGTTCTAATAGAAGACTGGATATTGGGTAATTTATATTGAATAGAAGATTATTTTGGCTTATTGCTCTGGAGGCTAGAAAGTAGTTCAAACTCGGGCACTCACATATGGTGAGATGAAAGATAGAAGAGATAAAACACAAGAGGTGGCTCTAGTCCGAAAAGGCAAAAACCTCATTTTGGAGAGAGGGTATTAATTTTTCTTGACCCGAACACCTCCCATTATACCCTACTTCCCAACCCTGCTACAGTGGTGGTCAAATTTCAGCCTGAGCTGTGGAAGGAATAAACCATATTCAAATCATGGCATGTAACAATTCCACTTCTGGGTATACAAGAAGATTGAAAATGGGGTCTCAAAGCGATAATTGTGTACACATGTTCATATCAGCATTTTTCACAATAGCAAAAATGTTGAAGAAAGCCCAAGTGTTCATTGATGGATTGATAAATAGATAAGCAAAGCATAAATCCTTACGATGGAACATTATTCAACCTTAAAGAAAATTCTGACATGTACTACAGCATGAATGAACATTGATTCATTAAATGAAGTAAGCCAATAAAGATAAATACTATATAATTCCACTGGTATATGGCACTTAGAGTATAGTAAAAATTCATACAGACATAAAGTGGAAGAAGTGTAATGGGGAATTGAGTACAGAGTTTGATTTACACAATAAAAATAATGGGTGGATGGTGGTGATGTTTGCACAACATTATGGATGCATTTGGGTGCTACTGAGCTATATTGTTAAATAAAACATAGATTTTATGTCTTGTATTTTACCACAATAGAAAAAACAATTTTAACACAATACAGTTATCCATTGGTATCCATAGGGAATTCATTCCAGGACTCTAGGTAGATACCAAAATGTGTATATTTTCAAATACCTTCTATGAAATGGTGTATTATTTTCATAAGATCGACAAACATCTTCCTTTATACTTTAGATAATATTTACACCCATCTAAATGCTATGTAAACAGTTTGTAATATTGTTTAGAGAATAATGACAAGAAAAAAGGACTTTAATGTTTAATAAAGGTACAATGTTTTTCTTCTCAAATGTCCTCTATTCATAGAGAGTAGAGTTCATGGATGCAAAACCCACTGATAGAGGGCCAGCAGTGTGTACATACTCATAATTTTTATGGCTATATCCAAATAATTTTCTTTGCAGATTTTATAGTTTTTATTACTTTTAACAGAAGTTTCTTGGAAAATATATAGTTTTTTGAAGATACAGCAGTGTTTTAGTGTTATATTTTTAAAGAAAACATTTGTGATAAGCTAGAAAAATAATCGAAGAACATCATTTTGTGTGTTTCGTGAGCAGTTTGTAAAGGTCTCCTTCGCAGTTTCAAATTGTAGTATGTCTGAGAAATTTCTTGAATTCATTGAAAATAGCATTGAAGATTGTCTCCGATAATCTGAAATATATCTACATATAGTCATTAATTTAAAAATACATTTTTACATGTATACAAAGTTACCTCTGGAATGATTTTGATTTATTATGTTAATGGTTATGTGGACAACCCTTAAACATGGGAATTATTGAGATACAACTTAAATAGTTGTTTAAAAATTTATGACTTTTTTTTAAGTAACAGCAATAATGTCTTCAATTTAAGCTATTTTAAGGTTTTTAATTTACACAGTGTCATTGGTTTATTTTGTGTTAATCATCCGAAAATTTAAAATGAAGCAGTAGTGAGACAGTATTGGGTTTTTGGGGTGTGTTTTTAAAAACACTATCTACTGCCCCCCCCCTTCAGTTTTTTTTACACCCTGTTAACTTAAAACTACTAAACAGATTTTTATTTTAATCTTTGGAACAAAAAATGTTCCCTTGGGCTGATATGAGTACTTAGGATGCCAAGTTACAGACCGGAGTCTATTTTTATAGGCCAAGATAGAAACCTCTGAAAACCAGAGTTTATAATGGAAACATTGACAGGCCCTTAACTATCACAGAACACATGGCACTGCTGAAATTGTAAGGTACAAGGCACATAATTTCACATTCAAGTGAACATTGAATTTTTTAGCTATTGTCAGATGCCTTTCAACCAGGATTTAATAAGCTATGATGATGCCATAGAAGTCCATAGTGGGCCTGCTCCTTGCCCTCTGAATTTTTGTACCCAAGCACTCTGACACTAAGGAACAGTTGAATAAACTTGTTGGTTTTGGTTGGAGAGAAGTATGCAACCTTTTTTCTCTCCATATTTCATTTCTTACACATTCCTCTGAAAATCTTGCATGTTTTTGTGGATAAGTAACTACCCACATATCTGGGCATTTTTATGAAGCAGGTAAGCTAAATAATTGCATCTTCATTTTAATGAAAGTCCTGAGCAAAGTTTAAATTTTGTTAACACAGGGAAATTTGATATTGAGTACTTGGGTGATTTAAAAACTTGGCATTTAATGATTTATCTTTGAGGAATCCCATCTAGGTAAAAAATAGAAATAACCTTCAAAGACAACATTTTATTACTCAGCTTTAATTAATTAACAAAATTTGAAACAATAAGCGTGAACTACTTGAGATTTGAATTACTATGCTTTGTTTTAGTTATATTTTAACTTAAGTAGTATTAGTACTCTATCATTCATTGATTGACCCTATAGCAAGGGTATTCATTTCTTTTTTTTAATTTTTATATGACAGCAGAATGCATTACAATTCTTATTACACACATAGAGCACAATTTTTCATATCTCTGGTTGTATACACAATATTTTCACACCAATTCGTGTCTTCATACCTGTACTTTGGGTAATAATGATCATCACATTCCACCATCATTAATAACTCCATGCCCCCTCCCCTCCCCTCCGACCTCTATGAGATGAATAAAGGGACTCTAGAGTATTCATTTCTTTAAAGAGAAGCAGGAACTTAGATTGTGTGAGTTGCCAATGTGGGAAAATGTTAAAATGATTTACATTTTATAGTTAATTTGAATGTTCATAAGGGTTGGATTGTTGCACTTGTGACACATTGTCTCTTCTCTTTCTGCCTTTTCTTTATCTTATTAAATGCTGGAGAGAAGCAGAGGTGTTATGTCAGATATGCTATCTCAGAAGCATTGTGAAGTGTTAGAGAAAATCCAGTATCTTGTGGGAAGATAATGAAGTGATAGTTTGTCGCTTCAGATTTTGCAAGTACTGCCAAAAGGAATAGGTAAAAAGAAGATGTTAATTTGAATCTAAATCAGATTTTCTGTTCTGGTTTAAATTTTCTTATCCATTGATTTATACACATATACATTTCATAAGATTTAGATAGCAAAGGCATGAAATAATATCCTTTTATGTATCTGGTGTTTTTTTTAATGAAAAAAATTTGGACCTTTTTCAGTAATTTAAAATTTTGGGCTCTGATTAAATTAGTCTTTTTTTTTGTGTTAGAAACAATGTTTTTGCATCCTGAATGATAGAAATTTCCAAATGGAAGCTATTTAATTATGTGTCATTGTACTAATTCTAGAATAGTACAACTATTGGATATTAATTTGAACCATATTTCTGTAGTCAAACAAGTGATTTTTTGATTTCTTGGCTTCTTTTAGGGAGGAGAGATTACAATATGTTTATTGTCCCATCTGTCTCCCCTTGCTTTCGCTGTAGGAAACCCCATCACAGGTTTCAGGAAATAGTGTTGATCCTACTTATATAGGTTAAAGAGAAAAATCACCTTATATTTTAGAAGGACCATTTTTTTTTTGAAGATTTAAAATAAAGGAAAATGAGGACATGTAGACATTATATGTGTAGGTAGAGAAAGAAACAGGCAGACTTCCTAGGGAAACGGATTTGTCTGTTTTTGAATTATTCTAGAAACAAAAGTACAAAAATGTAAGCATAGTACTACAGAGAAACCAAAATCCAGAAGGATTACTATCTCAATAAACTTTATGCTCATAGGTGAGCAGGCTGTTAAGCACTAAAGGCCTGTGGACATATCAAAATGTATTCCATGTTAGTAAATTTGTTCAATCTAATGTATCACCAGTAGTTTCTTACTAAAATGTTTTTCAGAAAGGAAAGTGGTTTTAATCATGGCAGAAGAGACTTGGATTCCCGCCCATCACCCCAACACTTGGATTTTGCTTTGTTCCTTAAAAATCAGAGATTGAGTTGGTTTCCCTATTGCTTCACCAGTTTATCATCCTCCCCTTCCAGTCTCCCTTGTTAGTAGTTGATATGCCAGACCCTGGGATAGAAGTTCTTTAACTTCAGTAGCTGTCAGTTAATCAGGAAACAATTTAAGATTTTGAATTTAATTAATGATATTGACTTTTCACTTAGGTTCCAGGCAGATGTTTTTGCCTTCTTTATATGTCAGCATTAACTCGTCAAGTAAGCTAGTACTCAATCTTAAATGTTTTATCTCTTGATTGTAGAGAAAAACACATTTAGAAAAGGAATAAACTCCTGAATTAAAAAAAATATATATGTATGTGTATATATATATATATATATATATATATATATATATATATACTCATATATAAAATTTGAGAATGCTTAAGAACTTGGGAAATAATTGTGGGAATTTTTTCTCCACTTATTTTCTAAAGAAATGTATTTTGTGCCTAATTTTAATACATAACAGGAATGCCTTGGGGAAATGAGAGAATGAAGAGAGTTTAAGAGAAAGGGTTAATTCTTCCCAGATTTACTCCTTTTAAAATATTATATTTTCATCCTGTCACTTAAGTATGATCGTGGTTACTGCTTCTGCCGAGAAATGAACTCTAGTTATTTTTCCTTTGCTGATGAATTCAGTTGTAAGTCTCCACTTCCTCCCTCGTACCCCACCCGGTGGTTTGTATTTTAGTATCTTTGTACACTCATTCCTATCAAATTATGCTTTTTATGATGGATCAATTTTTATCCATATTTAAAGCAAACTAGATTTGTTAAAAGTAGGAATGCATAATTAATCTTTCATCTGATTCATGCTCATTTGGGAAGCATCTTTGTGGCATTCTGACCTGCTGAGAATAATTCTGTTTAACTTTTCTCCCCCACATTGATATTAAGTGTCATCTGTGTGCAAGTGTGGTGTTAGGCATATTCCTTGTACTCATAAATTTAGAGGTGGCAGTAAACCATATATATTTATACTTTTTTATATGAAAACACCCTCTTTCCCCCCCTTTTTTTCCTACCCACCCTCTCCTCTCACCCACATATATAGAGTGATGGAAAGACAGGACCCACAAGTAATTTAACCAAAGTAATGGTTGGTGGGGGAGAGTAGTATCAAGAAAGGTTTCAAAAAAGAAGTGAAATTTTTATTTTGTTCTTCAAGAAGAATAGAAGACATTGCAGGCTGAGGACAAAACTTTTGTAAAAGCCCTGAAGACTCCTTTGTTGCAAATCACAAATAGTGTGGGTGGGAGCCCAGGGACCCTGGTGAGAGAAGCCACATCTGTGGCCAACAGCCACATAGGATCTTGTAGATTTCATTAGAAATTTAAACCCTTGAGTGGTAACTCATTGAAGAATTTTTCAGTAAGGATATTCATATATTTCGATTCATTGTTTCAAAAATTAAATATCTATCTATAGTGATCTTTTTTGAAGAGATTGAAAGGACTAAGAGAAGAGTGATGGGGCATCTTGTCATGTTTCAAGAGTGATCCAGATAATATTGGCTTAAATTAAGGGATGTCCAAGAAGGATAGATATATGGATGAAAATGTCCAGTATATTTAAAAATTGGAGGCCAAAAGATATATAAGCTGATGATGGGGCAGCTCTTTGTTTCTAACGTTTTGAATTAGCACTGTCTTATTTGAAGTTTAATGTATTATTAAATATTTTTCCCCTTGTTATCATAGAGGTCTGAGTAACTACTTGGCTTTTCCACAAAATATTGCAGTGCTTACTTACATCTTATTGATATGTATATTAAGAGGATCAAGGAAAAACAAGACTCTTTACTTTACATGTTACTAGAAAAAAAAGACATGAAAGAAATTAGAAAGGTAGGTGTGAGCAAATCATAAAAGGTACTGAGAAGCTATGGGAGGACATACACTTCAGTAGTTATTATAGAACCATAGACATTATTATATTTAATAACCAAAATTGATTTTTGAGTAGTAGTAAGCTTTCTAAAGTAATAAGAAACAATGGATTTTGAGCCAAAATAATATAATTTTATCCAATTCTGCTTCCCAAATGTATGAACTTAAGCAAGTCATTTTAATGGATTTGTAGTTTAATGTTTTTAGGACTATATCATGATTTTCTCTGAAGCATCCTGATATGTAAAAACACACTCTCTTCATGATTTGTTGGTTTCTTGAATGTCCAGAAATTCTACCATGTAGCAAACTTAAATTTACATATTTTTAGAAAATGATGGGGTTACACTATATTTATTCTGTTACTTGCAGATTTCATATGCTGTATACATTGTGGTCTAAGTGCATTTAGATTTTTATGTTTACTTATTATTCCATTTCTAAGTCACCATAATTTATAAAACCAATCCTTTATTGAACATTTAGATTGCCTATAGTTTTTTTTAACTATTATAGTCAACATTTTTCTGCATAGATTTGGCTAGAAGTTACATCAGTGTCATAAATTCCTAGCAATAAAATTGCTGTATTCTCCTTCCCCCACTCTCACCCCCACTATGTTACCCAGGCTGACCTACCTCAAACTTTCGGGTTCCACCAGTCATCCTTACTTAGTCTCCTGAGTACTGATGCCACAGGCATGTGCTACTGTACAGGGCCTTGCATTTTTAATTCGGATCATTATTGTGCCTTGAAAATGTGTATGTCTCAGAGTTAATTATCTGGTTTAATGCACATTCTTTGTTATCTTCCTTTTTTGTTTTGCAAATGTGATGGAGAAAATTCTTGTTTTTGTAAACATTTCTTTATTAGTGAAGCTGCACATTATTTTATTGGTCTTATATATATTTGTCATAGATATATAAAGGCTATATAATGAATATATATATATATATCAATCTGACTATATTTGTGTAGAATGTGTGCTTCTGTGAACTGTTTTCCCCGCCTCTATTTGTCCACTTAACTCTTTCAGTTCTGCCTTATATGCTTTCTAAAAAGGGGAAAGACGCCCTGCTTTACCCTCTAGATAGATGAGATGATTTAATGAGGTGTAGGATATGTGAATATTTCTAAACCTTTTTTTATTTTTTAAATCATTGCTTCCCTAAACTGCCCTTTTAGAAAAAAATTTCCTGAATCCTTCTCCCTCCCTCCCTCCCTCATGAAATTTTTATACTATGGATATATTATGTATCTGGGTTTTTTTTTGTATTTTAACCTATTTGAGGGCCATAAACCATTGTATTATCCAAGATTCCCCACCCTACTCCATGTACCAATTTTTGTCCCTTCAGGAACAATATAACACCCATTGAGAATGCAGGATATACGTGAAAGTTTTTGTAAACTGCAAAATGCTATTTAGATGTAAAGCTTTATTGTTAATAATTTGCATTTCATATGATATGACTGTTTTGCACCTGCCTTTTTTTCACTGCAGATTTTCCAGTTGCTAACAGAGACATTTACTATTTTGTTGTCCATTTTGCTGCCTTTGGAACAATCTTTCTTCAGTTGACCTCTGATGAGCTCTCTGCCCATCTGTGCTTGTCAGAACTTTACTTTCTTCAAAGCCTGTGGTAGATACTCCCTTTCTCTCGGAAGTCTTTCTATTCCCCTGTGTTTACCCCTTGACCTCTTAAGACTTAGCATTATAGCAAATGTCGTTCCTCTGCTGTGACATTATGCCTTTCATTGTGTAGTCTGTATATTTTCTATATTCCACCTTCCAAAAATTGTGTCAAGCCAGCTAGAATGTTGCCTCTGTCCTTCTCTCTATTTTCTAATGTTTCTCAATGCCATTGTACACAGTAAGAATCTAGGAAAAGTGTCTCAAAATAAACTTTAAAATAAGTAGCCAGTCTGACCTTGGGGCCAGGTGCTTAACTGGCTAGCTTGTTTCCACCCAGGTAAAAGTTATCCATGGTTGATAAGATTGCTGAGAACATTAAATATGCTAATAGTCATTAAACCCAGAGTATAGCATTTAGCAAGCATTCAGTAAATTAGTAATCATCAATACTCTAAAAGGTTCTTAGCACAGAAACAAGCGATGATAGTTTATTCAATAGATTCCACTGACTTAATAATATTTTTTGAGCAAAATTTCACCAGAATTCTTTCTTTCTTGTTGAAGAATATAATCTAGCAGTCATTGCATCAGAATTTCAAAGGGAAAATTTGTTTTTCTTTAGATAATTTTCAGAATGTACCCTGGAATATAATTTGCTATAACTGTGGGGGCCATTTGAAGTGGGCATGACTGATAATTTAATGTACATTTTACTTTTGATTTTTTAGAACTACATTAAAATCATTACATATCCCTCTCTTTCTTTCTTTCTTTCTCTCTCTTTCTCTATTTCTTTCTTTTCTTCTTTCTTTATATTTCTCTACTTTTAGTTGTCAATAAATCTTTTGTTTTATTTATTTATATGTGGTGCTGAGAATCGAAACCCAGGGCCTCACACATGCCAGGCAAGTGCTCTACCACTGAGCCAGGACTCCACCCACCTTGATTTATTTTTAAAAAAACCATCTGTACTCTCAGATTTCTCTAGCTTTGGGTGGCACATTAGGCAATTCAAACTTTGGCTGTTGGACATAAGATTGATAGGTCCTTGACTACAACCCTTTTCAGACAAAGCTTCCTATCTTGAAGAATAGCTGGTCTTTCCAAGGGGACATTTGAATTTCTCTTGGAATGAAAGGTTATATCAATTTACTGACAATAATAATGTACATTCAGGAGGCCAGCTCTGCTCAGTTGACCTCAGAGCCTGTGCTGCCACTGCCATGTCTTCTGGGGTTGTATGAGCAACCTGCAGTGCATGGTGGAGCAGCTTAAGCTGGAGGCTGACATGGAGAAAATCAGTCTCTTAGACAGCTTCAGCAGTAGTATTGCATGCAGAATGCCTGCAAGAATCCTCTGCTGGTTGGTGCTCCAACTGGAAGCAACCCCTTCTGTGAGCCCAGATGCTGTCCTTTTACTCTGAAGACTGTAGTAAAGAAATTTGTTGAGGAATGCCTTCAAGCACAAAGTGATAATGACTGCCATGAAGTCTCAAGAAAACACTGTTCTTTGGCCAAATGACTTTGAAATGTTTCAGAACTTTCCTGTGACCTGGCCTTATAGCCAAAATTCTACAAAAATTAATGATTTTCTACTCAAATAAGAAAACTGAATGAAGGAATAGTATTTTTTTAAGTAATAATGGGTTGGTTCTTTCTCCTGGTGAAGTGCTTTGTATTAAGATAAACAAAAACTTTAAATATACCAAAAATACACCTCTTAAATATGTGAGTTACTGGTGTTGCTATACCTAGAATAATAATGTATGTTTTATTTACTGGATGTTTACATTTTAGGAAGGAAAACACTTATTTATTTTAAAACTGGAATATTTATAATTTGTTCCTAAGAGTTTTATACTATAATAAATTTGTTCTTATATCATGAATTTCCAATTACTAAGTGAAGACAAGAAAGTATAAAATTGGGAATAATGGACTTAACTACTCAAATAATACCTTGATTTTTCTAAATGAGAAGATTGTTTTATTTTTAACACTAAAAATGGGAGATATTTCTTAGTAAACTTGTTTGGAAAGATTCCTGTTACAATGTATGTTAGGACACCTCCTGTATTAAGCAGATCTGATTTCTTTTTCAGTTACTTTAGTATTGTGGTGGCACTTTAAAAAAGATACATAATTTCTTGACTTTGAAAATAGTGTTTAAAATATGTATGACTTATGTACAGAACATTGCAGATGGTTCAAAACAAAGTAATAACCTAAAAGAATTCTTCGTGTTACAAGTTTATTTTTGCTTAATTCCCTCATTTTTATTAGTGCACCATAGTTGTATATATTAATGGGATTTGTTGTTACACATTTGTATATACACACAATTTGGCCAATTCACAAGTGTTTTACTTTGTGCTTTTGATTTAATGTGGGTTATTTTTAGGATACTTTGTGTTTATAATAATCTTTGAAGAGCTTAAAAATAAGTTCTGCTTAATTAAAAAAAATATCCTGTATATCATTAAGTAAAAGACAGCTTAGTTGAAAATTAAGCAATTGGAGACTGGGGCTGTAGCTCAGTGGTAGAGCACTTGCCTTCCACTTGTGAGGCACTGGGTTCAATCCTCAGCACCACATAAAAATGAATAAAGATATTGCGTCATCTATCCTCACCTAAAAAAAAACTTAAATGGTCAGTAAATAGATGTGATGATAATTTTGTGTGTCATCTTTACTGGGCCTTAGGGTGCTAGTTATTTAGTCAAACATTATTCTGGGTATATCTATGAGTGTGTTCGATTTACGCCTTCATCTGATTGGTTGAGACCTTGCAAATTACAGATTGCCCATGTAGCTGGGCATGGTGGCACGTGCCTGTAATTCCAGCAACTCTGAAGGCTGAGGCAGGAGGATTATAGGTTGATGGTCAACCTGGGCACCCTTGCACACTGCTGTATCAAAATCTAAAACACAACCCCCACCTCCCAAAATAAAAGAGCTAAGGATGTAGCTCAGTGGTAAAGCACCCCTGAGTTTTATTTCTAGTATAGCAGGAGTGAGCCTCATCCAATCGGTTGAAGGCCTGAATTGAACAACAACAAAACATCTTTCCTACAGCAATAATAGTTTTGCAGCATAATGCTTTGATTTTATCTATATCTGCTCTTTTTGTGTGATAACCTTTGAACTGTACCATTGAGTCTCCAGCCTGCCTTACATCCCTGCATTTTGGACTTGCCAGTCTCTGTAACTGTGTGAACCAATTCTGTATAATAAATCTCTTGATACCAAGTATCTATCTATTCATCTGTCAGTTATGTCTGTGGAGAATCTTGACTGATACAAAAGATGAAAGTATTTTGAAGAGTCATCAGGAAGATGCTAATGAAAACCACTATGAGATATCATTTTATACTGTTCCAATTGGCAAAAACTAAAATAGCTCATGCCACTAAGAGCTAGAGAAGATATGGAGAAATAGGGAGTCTCTCATAATGCTAAATAAATTGCTACAGTCACTTTGTAGGGAGTGGGTTGTCAATATTTTATCAGAGCTAAAGATGAGCAAACAGTATAAACAAGCCACTTTATCTCCATATTAAAACTATGAGATGTTTTACCAGAATAAAATTATATTGAATATTGAATATTTTGAAATTTAGTTTTCTGTGAACTTGATTTTCATGAAATTTTTTTCGCCTATTTGTATCATTCTATATCCCTAAAATATAGAATAGTAGAAATATTTTGTTTTTTCTATTCATTGATATCTTGAAAATGCTTATATATTTTTTTTAAATATATATTTCTTATTTGTGCTCTGTGTGTGTCCTGCCAGATGTGCTCACAGTTGCTCCTTTACACAAAGACTTTTATAAGGTACTTAATAAAATTATTTTTGAAATGAGATCATGTAAATAAATCAAGAATTTTAGTTGCATTATTCTAATAGTAAAGAATATAGATTCATTTTAATTCTTTTTTTCGGTGCTAAGTCTCTTCTGCCAATACAATAACTCTCTAGAATAGTTGTCTAAGGAATAATACTTGTGTTCTAGGAACTGTTTGTAAATAATATTCCATGTTGTATTAAAAGACAATTTATTGGTTTCTCAAATATGAAGAAGACAGTATATCATACTAACATTTTATAATTAAAATTAAGTTTATTGCTTAATTTTATCACTTATTATCATATTTAAACAAATAGTGACCTTTCTCAGCAAAACACTAGAACTTCATATTAATTGGACAGGGTCCTGTACTATACTAAAAATAAGTGACTGTCTTCATCTTTCACTTGATTTTCTAGGTGGAGCTCCTATACATTTAATCTATTCTGTATTTATATTTTAAAGTTACAGTTTTAAAATTTATTATCACTGTTCATTGATCCTGATTATTCCCATAATAATATGAGACAAAATCTCCTGTCCTTTTAATTTTTAAAACCTTCAGATGTCTACTTCTCTGTAATGTATAAGTAACACATTGGAATCACAAATGGTTGTGTCATCGTTCTCCAAATAACAAAGTTTGGTATGACATGTCATCTACTTTAAATTGTTTACTGAGATTTAGGCTTAGATAATCACAATTCTAAAAGTTATGTAAAGATTTAATTTAATGAGTAGGGCAAGAATCATTGTACTTTTTAATGTACTTTCTTTTAACCTTTTTTAGGGTTTTTGGTGAAATTTAGGGGATAGTATGCTGCTCTCTTTTGCCTAAATGTACCCAGGGAAATACAGTGTTGGTAGTAAAATTTTCTGGGAGTCAGGATTTATGTAGCTCTTTTTTGTCCTTGTTTATATATTTATTCCCTTTTAATTGTATCCTCTTAAAAACATTCTTAGACCTGCATCTGTACTAATTTAGGTTTATAGAACTATTCAATGTTTGTATTCATTGATGTCTTGTAGAATTCTTTGGTAGTTTTGATAGAGCCCTTATGTTTTGTGACTTCAAGATATTCTGAAAGTCATATGTATTGTGTTCCATCTTTTATAATTAGCCCTTTGTTCAGTATCCTTCTCTCATTTTTCTGTTTTGTAATCTTTCTCTGTCATAAACATTAAAACTTTTTAAATTCTCATTTTGAGGGATTATGATGTTTGATTTAAAGCTGTACATATATATTCACAACTTTGTCAGTTTTCTTTCATGGATACCTAAATGGTTTTGGTGTTAGAAAATGTATGGAAGTAATAAGTACATAACTCTCTTTGGGAAAACGTAGACCTATTTACAGTCAACATGGATATCAAAGGTTCTAAGAGAAACCTCCAACTCAGACAACTTCTCAGTAAAACTCAGGTCTTTTTTTTTTTAAACTATTCTTTAGTTGTAGATGGACATAATACCTTTATGTATTTATCAGTGGTGCTAAGGATCGAACCCCGTGCCTCACACCTGCAAGCGAGTGTTCTACCACTGAGACCCAGCCCCAGCTCTCAGGTCATTTTAATTTTTTTTTTTAAGATAGAATTTTTTTAATATTTATTTTTCAATTTTTAAAAATTTTTTTTAATATTTATTTTTATGTTGTGCTGAGGATCGAACCCAGCGCCCCGCACATGCCAGGCGAGCATGTTACCACTTGAGCCACATCCCCAGCCCCTCTCAGGTCATTTTTAATAACATCTTAATATTGTAAGTGACATTTTCCATTATCACTTATATATAGGTGTTGTGTATTTATATGCTGTTAAATTTGGTCAATTGGAGTTTTTCTTGTTACTATAAATAATGGTGGTCTTCCACTGTAATTGGAAGATTTGCACATTTGTACTGAGGTTTCTTTATTCTCATGTTCAAGTATATAGTAGTTTCTACCACATGTATAATCTTAATTTACAAATATATTTTACAATCCAGCAAGTATACTTACAGGAATGTATCTTAAGGAAATGGTCATGGGTTTTGACACAGAGATATTTACTGTGAGGTTGTTTATGGTATTGAACAACTGAGAGCATCCTAATTGTTTACTAATAAGATATTGGTTGCATAAATTGTTATAGCTACATGATGGGATGCTAGGGATCCATTAGAAATGGTAACTTATACATATTTTTATTGTACTAGGAAGGAAGACACTCATGATAAATCATTGTGTTTATCATGATGGATCACATTAAAAACATATATGTTTTAAATATGCACAACAAAGACAAGAAAAGTATGTATGGTACATGGAAATTGTAACAGTGCTGTTTCTAGCTAGTATAGTTGTATAAATGATTATCATTTGCTGAATTTTTTGTACTTTGAAGGTTTCTATTGTGAATGTATTGTTTTTGTAGTAAAAGATGCCATAAATTTAAAAACAGGGCTTGTTTTTTAACTTCCAGTTCAGCTGTTTGTGCAAAATTTTACTGAAAATGAATGTGATTCAACATTGAAATAAAGGATATAAGTGAAGTTCAAATTTTGGGAGAATGTGTTTAAATAGAAATTTTTTGCCACCTTTTTTTGCTTTTTTGCATAAGCCTACTAAGGTGTAGTAACAGTCCCTGGAGCCTGTGGAAAACTTGTTAATGTCTGTAATGCTCATTTAATCATTTCAGTCTTATATTTCTTCCTTTTCATAAGTGAAAGAAAGAAAAAATATTTTTTGTTTATTTTTATTTCCTAGGAAGTTCCTTTTGGTGATGCTGTCCAGTTTCTACAGTGTATCATTCCTTATCTGAAACTAGACGTCCTCTGCAGCCAGAAGAACAAGAAGTCGGCATTGACCCCTTGTCCAGTTATTCAAACAAGTCTGGAGGTGAGTTTTGTATGCAATTGCTGTCTAGGAATGCTAGGAAACCTAGCATAGGGGTTCCAGTTAGCTTGGTCCTCCTTGTTGGTTCAGTTTTCACCAGGAAACTTCAAGAACTTTAAGAACTTTTTCCTGGATATTTACAGAACACTATTGACACTAATGAATGCTACAAAAAGTCTACTTTGAATTACAGACAGAAGCATTAGTCAAATGTTTAATACACTGTCATTCTCAGGGTGGGGCAGGAAAGAGAATAAACTATGAAGTCAGCATACAAATGCAGAGTCCTTTCTCAAACATATTTTAAAGGTATTGATTTTTACAGGGATTTTTCACTGCTTTAGCAAGGTTATTTCAGGATTAAAAAATAATTGCCTGAGGTTTTTTTTTTTTTTTGGTTTTTCTCTTCCTTTTGCAAATAATTGAAAATTTGACATACTTCTAAAGATCTATACTCAAATTATTCAGTTGTGAACTGTTAAAAAGTATAGTCAGCGTCTGTCCTATTAAAACCTAACAAATGTGTCTGTCAAAAATCTTCCTTAGTGTTTACTCAATGATAGTAATAACATACTTAAAAAGAAGGAATGAATGTGTGAGAATTTTTGAAGCTTTATCCTTAGTTTTAGGTAGATCATTAAATATTTGATTAAAATCATTGACTCAGTGACTACTTGTAATTTTGAACTCATGAAATGTATATATCAGGTTTAAAAAAATTTAATGATTTTTTTTTTTTTACACAAATGGAGCACAACTTTTCATTCTCTGATGGTACATGCTGTAGAGTTGCTACATTCTGGCAATCATATCCCTTATATCAGGTTTTGAGGTCTATTTTAAAATATCTTAAATTAGTAAAAGTAATATGTGTTTTATGCTTAAAATAAAATTATTATTTTGTGTGTGTTCATATTAATGTCAAGGGATGTCATTAGCTTGTGTTTTGAGAATTTGAAGAATTGGTTGACTACTATATTGGCTATATCTTTAGAATGTAAGCCTTTTTATGGAGTTTATTATTATTTTTTGTGTGTATATGTTTAATATCTGCATCATGCAAATGCCATTGATGTTTTGAATGAAAATAGTAGAATTTCAAAATGACTTTGTGATTCTTTTATTTTCATATTTTCTTACATAAAGACTCAACAGCCTGATGTTTAAGAATTTGATAATATGAAAATGTGACCATTTTATTTTCAGTATTTTAATAGTAAGCATGAAAGCTTTCCCAGTAGTAAGGACGAAAGCAAGCATGAAAGCTTTTCAAGTGAGGATTTGTCTTCAATGTAATTAATACCTATAAGCAGTACTCACCATTAAATAAGTTAAATAAATTTGCTCATACTTCTATAAGTATTTTACATGTACATAAAATACTTTAATACAGTTTTTATACTATTTATGGCTTTTACGCCTAGTGGAGAATACAGTTTTCTGTTTTTTAAGTGCATATTTTTCTTTAGTCTATTTCATTAAATATTAAAAAAAAATTAAATTAATTTTATCCTTTATTGTTTACAGAATGAGTAGTTACCTTTACTGAAAAGGCTTTTCATTTTTATCCTAGCCTAACATTTCTATGACATACTGAGTTATTAGGAGTGAATTAATGTTTAAAAGTGCCATTAATTCATTTACCCCAAATGTTCATTAACAATGTAAATGTATGTTGATGTTCTATGAGACAAGGAAGTGACTAATGACTCTTCCAACTAACAACACTTAAAATGAATAGAAACTTTAGATAGCTAATCTTGAAGTAATGAAGACCCTCATTCAGCTTGGCGTCTCTGTATGCCCTAAAACAGCTGTCAACTGTTAAAAATATATACAAAACACACATACACACATACACACAGATGCAGAAAGAGAGATATGTAAATATCTAGTTCTTCAAATCCATAAAGGCTACTAACCATAGTGGATTTTTTTCATTGTATATGTAAATATTTTATATAAAGTATCTATTTCATCTTCTTAGATTTTCTTTTTGAAGAAAAACATATATTGCATTTTAATAAGATTGTCATGTTTACTTGAAGAATCATCACCTTTCTAGTATGTTTGTTTATTTTAATTTATCTTCCATGGGATTTTTTTTCAAGTATTTTGAAGCCTTTTACACATTTCTGCTACAATCTTTAGGGAATTTGTGGCTACCAGATAACTTGTTTTCTAAGTAAACACTGGACTTCAGTCAGTGGTTTGCCTGAGTATGAGTCATGTATAATTGAAAAAAAAATTGTTATATACACTATTAGTAAACAAAAGTCTTTATTTTCTTAGTTCTGAATTTTAACATTCATATGGAAAGAGTATAGCTGAATGTTTCTGAGAATTTATGAAGTAATTAGTAAAAATTACCAGGTAATGGGGTGTGAGGAGGAGGGAGGGAGAGAACTGCAAATTACTGTTTATTTTCATGGCTAGTTGAGGAAAAAATGTAAGAGCAGAAGAAAGTACTATTTATACCTACATATAAATATTAGGGGGTATGTTCCAGGTGAATTAAAATTTTTCTTGGCATCCTTTTTCAAATAAAGAACAGCACAGAAAATATGATATTTTCTCTGTACCCTGTTAGATTTGGATATATATATATATATATATATATATATATATATATATATATATATATATATATATATATAAATTGCTACCTTAAATGCTAAGATCTTTGATCATAGGGAAATAATAACTGATCAGATACCTATAATTCAAAGAATTTTTTTAAAAAGGAAAATATTTGTTATATGTCATGATTGTTTTTGGCATGTGACTTTTAATCATTAATTAAATGGAAAAGTAATTTATTTTTAACTTAAAATATCAATATCAAGATTTAGTGCAGTTTAAACTAATTAAATAATATTATTGGAATAAATAGTTATTTTCCCAAGTTTATAAGTTGTTGGAATGTTGCTTATGAGAAAAGGACATTTTCCTTCATTAGATTCCTTTGAAAATAGCCTTTTGTTACATACTACCAAAATTTTTAACTTCAATTCTAAATGCCACAGTACTCACCTTCTTACAGCTTGTATAATAATTACTTGACATCTTTGCCTTTTTTATAATCTGTCTCAAAGCTTCCTACCTTTATGTATAAAATATTTATTAACCTACTTTTAAAAATACAAGATATTCACAATTCTGTCACTCCATTTTTTTGCCTCCTTTAAAATTTTGTCCTAAATTTGCTTTTTTTTTTCATTACAGTGCCATAGAGTTTTAGAACTAAAAGAGAATGTCCTGAATTTATTGATGAAGAAATTGGTAGTAATTAAAATACTTAAGTTGATATGGTAAAATGATGTTGTTATGTCATGGCCTTTAGTTTAAAATCTTTGTCCTTGGTACTCTTCTTGTACTCCATACTACACTCCACCCCACAATCCAGGAGTGGTGGATTTAGATTTGAGTGAAAGATGAATTTGTTCTGCCAAGGATAGATATGTGACCAAGGTACCAACCTGTCTGAGACAGTTTATATTTCTGTCCTGCTCTATCTAATTAGCTGGAGTCATTTTTAGGAAGGAGAAAAATTCTTTCAATTTCTTAACTGATTCACAGCTTGGCATTTGTCTTGTTTTTTTCATATTACTCCACATAATATGTAATCTTACATTAATTTGTTTTCTTGATTATTATTTTGTCTCAAATGTAGCCTTTATGAAGGCAGGAACCATGCTGGAATTGTTTGTAAATCTAGCCCCGGCACATGAGCTTCGTTGAATAATTTGTCGAATGAAGTCGTTGTTACCAGTTGGAGCAGTATATTAATCAATAATTGTTTAATATCTATATTCCATCTACTTTTCTCCTTTATTTTCTAAATTATAATGTATGAAATCTGTTTTATTGTCCCTGGTTATTCTAGTATTTGAATTTTTCTTAAAGTGTCAAAAGTCAGTGTACTCTTCTCTTTGGTCTTTTTGACCTCTCTTCCTTTCAAGTCCTTCTTAAAAATCACTTTTTTGGGCTGGGGATATAGCTCAGTTGGTAGAGTACTTGCCTTGCATGCACAAGATACTGGGTTCAATCCTCAGCTCCATAATAATAATAATAATAATAAATAATAATAATCACTTTTTCCATGTTTTCCTTTTGATGTCATATATCTAAATTTCCACAAGGACAAGGTAGAGTTTTCTGCTTAGTAAATGTCAATTTATGACACCCTAATTAACCCACAGCAGTAATTACTTTGCAAAAGAAAGCTAAGGAAATAAATGATGACTTTTTCCAACTTTTTGGGTGTATAGAATATGTTTAGTATGCTTACATAAATTTAATATGTACTTTTTGCAGCTTTTTTTTTTTTTTGGATGGTGCTGGGGATTGAACCCAGGGCTTTGTGCATGCCAAGCAAGTATTCTGCCACTGAGCTACACTCCCATCCCATACATAGCTCTTAATGAAATTTTTGTAAACATAATGCTACAAATTGTCCTATGGAGCAAATGTACTTTATTTTGCAAATGAAATACTGTAGAATCAACAGACTGTATGTGATGGCAGCTTTTAAGTTTACAGTACTTTTTGTAAGGGTCCAGCGAACATCGGAGGAGGAGACCACCAAGAGACCGACTCATGCAACAGCAAAAGGGGTTTATTGCAGATCCAGCATGCTGGGCCTCCGCACTCACTCAAGAAGGGAGAGCAGCCCAGAGCCCTGAGCAGGGGTTGAGCAGTGCTTAAGTACACTTTTTTAGGGAGGGCATGGACTTTGCATACATCAGAGCAAATCATCATGAGGCGCGGGAAAATTGAACAACAATTCCTGAATATGATTAGTACTTTCATTGGCGGGAACAGGCCGGGCAGGAGTGATAGGTCAATCCTAAGGAGGGGATACATTTAAACTGATTGGTTTGGGCCCTGAATGCCTACATGCCAAGCTGCACAGGGTCCTAGGTTATTAAACAACTAAATGGTCAGGGGGAATATCTACTGGACAGTCCTGGGAATTTTCCTAACAGCTATAGGAATTTCAGGTTTTGAGTGTAGCATAGGAACTTAACAATACCTGGTCCTTTACATTTTAACTCAGGCTTTGCAGCTTAGAAGCAGCTTTACAATGCCTGGTCCTTTACATTTTAACTCAGGCTTTGCAGCTTAGAAACTTTACCCTTTCATTTTAATGTGTTTTATTATTCAGTAAATACTTGAGTGCCTTCTGTGTACTACATATATTTATTTATTTATTTATTTAAAAAAAATATTTAGTTTTCAGCAGACACAACATCTTTGTATGTGGTTCTGAGGATCGGACCCGGGCCGCACGCATGCCAAGCAAGCACACTACCACTTGAGCCATATCTCCAGCCCATATTGATTTATTTTTATATGGCGCTGAGGACTGAACCCTATGCCTCACATGTGCTAGGGTGCTAAGCACGTGCTCTACCACTGAACCACAACCCCAGCCCTCTACACATTGCTTTAAATGCTAGAAATGAAAAAAAGATAAAAATAGTTCTGAATGCTCTGTTGTCAAGTTTCATTGCAGGATTTGAGGGTACCATACAGAAAAGCAAAGGGCCAATTAAGATATAGAATAGTGAATACTTTCCCAGAGGAATTTATAGTATGCTCAGCTCTTATATTAATGGGTAGAGAGAACAACTTAAACTTGGAGAAGTGATAGATTGAGTAAGGTGTGGTTTCTTCCTAAGCCACAACCTAGATGATGAGTACATGTTAGCTAGGTGGGATTACATAAATAGTATGTGCATTGGATTTGCCCTTGATTGAACATGAGGATTTTGAGAGTAGAATTAAAGACTAAAGTTTAAATGAGACTGAAAACTAGGATCATGAAGCCTACTTATACTAAGAATAGTGGGAAGTTCATCAAAGGAATGTTATAGCCTGATTTTCATTTTAGAAAAATTATCTGGCTATCGTAAGGTGAGTAAACTGTAGTGGTAGGGTAAGACTGCCAGTTGAATAATCAATTAAGAAGCTGTTAGTCTAGGTGAGAAATGATAGGGGCTTACACTGGAAATGTAGTGAAGTGGAAACATCTGAGAAGTATTTAGGAGGCAGAGTTGACAGTACTCAATATTTGACTTGATATGAGATGTAGGGGAGAGAATTTTGAAGGCACAGCAAGTTTTCTGAGTACCAGTTAAGACTGTGATAATGCTTGCATTGAGATGGGCAATTTAGAGAAAGAATTTTGCTTGGTGCAGCAGGGACAGTAGGCATCAGAAAAGATTCTAAGAAGTTCAGTTTCAGATACAAGTTGGAATTGCCTAATAGCATTCAAATGAAGATATACATCCATGGATCTGGGTAAAGATAAAGAGTTGTCAGCCTAGGGAATGGTGTAATCACTCCATAACAGCATGTAGTGCAAGAAGAATATGAAGATTTTTAAAAAGCCACTTGATGGTCTTGTAGCAAATGGCCTTTTGCAGGCTCCTGCAGAGGAGACTAAGAAGTAGTGATTGAGGAGCAGAAAGAAAACCAGGAGAGGCTGGAGTCATACAAGTCAAGGTGTCAAAAAAGAATGAGCAAAAACTTTCAGATGTTTGTTGAAAGTTAAGAAATGGAGGCATTCAATGGACTAAGTCATTGTGACTGTGATAAATGCAGTGGTTTTTGTAATCTTAAGAGTCCATAGTCTAATACTCTTTCATATAAATCATTTTCTATTCTAAGCTGGCATGAGGAATAGAGAAAGAAGGTATAATAATACTTGAAAAATTAAAAAAGGAAGAGGAGTTCTGGGAGCTTGGAAGTCTAGAGGAGATGTAATGTAGAGCAAAGATGGAAGAGCATATAGAAAGGAAGAAGGATGTTATTTTTGGTAGAAAATGGGAAGGAAGAAGAAGATAATGGTGTTTAGGTACTGTAAGTTCATCAGGTTGGTGGCAGATAATTCAATGAAGTATCACTGATACTTTAATCTATTTGGATAAGTTAGGACTACGTTATTTGCTGAGAGTGAATAACAATATGGAGCAGTTGAAGATTTGTGAAGAGGGAAAAAGATTAGAATGAGTTGATAAAGAAGGTAGAACCTTAGGCATCATTTTAACAGGTGGTAATAGCTTATAAACTTGTGTGATTATGTCCAGATTTCAGTAGCTAGGATTTGGTGACAAAAGCAGGCAGGGATTTTATGTCAGATAACAGGTAGACAGTAGTTAAGAAAATCAGTGGTCGGGCCTGGGGCTGTGGCTCAAGCGGTAGCGCGCTCGCCTGGCATGCGTGCAGCCCAGGTTCGATCCTCAGCACCACATACAATGATGTTGTGTCTGCTGAAAACTAAAAAATAAATATTAAAAGATTCTCTCTCTCTCTCTCTCTCACTCTGTCTTTAAAAAAAAACAAACAGAAAATCACTGGTCTAAGATTTCATTGATGGATTGAGAATATAAGGAAGTTTGCTCAAAAGAAGGGATTCTTAGAAGGCAGAGTAGAAAATTTTAAGGATAGAGTCAGGGGGAACGAAACAGTAGTGATGATGGGAGTCCGACAGGGAACATGGAAGCAGTAGGGCTAAAGTTTTGCTTGATGACTAAGAGTCAGTGATGGTTAGAGAGTAGCAAGCTTTTCACAGTGATTTTTAATAATCTGAAATGTTGTATATTATATTTTATGCCTTGCTATTTAATGTTTGCTCACAATTCCCTCAAATTAGTAATATGGTCTCAAATCACATCTTTTTATTATTATGTGTTAGATAAATACATGAATTCAGTGAAACATTGCTTAGTGTTAGTAAACTAGCTTAACATCATGTTGACTCTTTATAATACTTTAGATCTATATTAATCTGAATACGTCTTGGTTTGAATTTTATTTTCAATAAAAAACAATTCTCCCTAGATATTAAGGAAAAAGGCAGTGTGGTTAGATGAAAGTTGTTAGGATAGAAAGTCATCAAGGAAAATAGCTTTATTGAAGGTAAAGATTGTGATATAAATGGAAGAGTATTTAAATGTGGTAACAAGGATTTTTAAAAAGTGGATTATTTTAAAAGATCTGTTTAATTCCTAGTAACAAAACCAAAAATCAACCAAAAGAATAAGAAAACCAGGTATGTCAAGTGGAATGACAATAAGAAGTGACATCAGAGAGTGATGAACATACCATGCTATTTCCTCTAGATTAAAGTGCTCCTAAAAAAAAAAAAAAGTTGAAAATGAGTGACCTCAGTTGAAAGACCATGAATTGGAAATCTGCCAGTCATCCCCCAGAGATGTTAGTTTTATGTTTAAGCATAATAAAAAGTACAAGAAAAAAAAAGGTTAAGAGCAGAGGAATTCTCCATGATTAAACATATTTTAGAAGAAATAGAACCTGTATTTAAAAAAAATATTGGAAAAATAATTAGGGGAACCATAGAAAAGCAGCATAATAGAATTCATCGGTACAAGAACTTGCAAAGAAGCTCCAAAGTGAGTAGTGTTTAAAAACATTGTGTTTGATAAAGATATTATAAAGCGAAAATATGTAATTTTGTTATCGGAAGTGTATTTATCATATGTATTTAGTTGTTAAGCTCTTTTCACTATACTACTAATTGACTTGAGTGGATGAAGGCAAAGATAGTAAACCAAAATGGGACTCAAAATTAACATTTAAAGGTAAGAGTCAAATATTGATAGCACTACGATAGCAAAGAATGTTAGACTTATTCTTTAATATTTGAATTGGCTGATTATATGTGGATTTTTAAGTTTGTTCTCAAAGTGAGTTGATATTTAGGAAGTTTGGCATTTTAATAACAATAGTGAAGTTCACTCTTGGTAAAAGTGTATTTTTTTTTATAAAAAGGTCTTCCAGTCTGATTTTTTTTTCATCAAGTTGTTCATTCCTCAGTAATTGGATCTGCTTTTTCATTTTATTTCAAATATTTTGTTGGTGTGGCATTTCCTTTTGTTTCCTTGAGAAGAGCTTCTTGGAAGTTGGATGTGACCAACCTTGCAAATACCTTGGTATTATGTTTTTTTTTTTTTTTTTTTTTAGGGTTCTGGGAGCAAAGGACATCTCCCTGCTTGTCAATGAACAGAAAAACAACCCTCAGCCATCTTCTCCTTGGGCAAAGATATTTTCCCTGCAATGCTTAGGCAAGCAGAGAGGCGTTTTGAACTCCCAAGCATGGAAGGTTGTGTGATGGTGTCTTTTGTGGGTTAATCTAGGTGTCACTAGAACAAACAGAGCAGAAGATTCAGGTGAAGTGACCAATAATGGAGTTATTATCAAAGAATTATGTTAGTAGTTTTGTTGCTGATTCCGTAGTGGTGCCAGGAAAGACAGTAAATCAAGACTTTGGGAGTATTTAAATAATGAAATAACCAGCTCTGAACTCACATAGTTAAGGAAAGTATATCAGAGTTTTCACCTAGCTTTTCACATGTTATAGCTTCTTTTCATTTATTTACATGTGAAAACAGATTCCCCTCTTCCCCATGGCTTAATAGTGAAAAGGATAATTAGTTCCTTTTAAGTATAATTCTCCACTTCTCCCATGCTTTTCCTGACTCCTTTCATAGTATGCACCAATTTTTACAACTGTATCTATGTCAACTATTAGTTTTACAGATAATAGGCTTTCTTACTTTGATCTTACCCAGTGAGAGAGAAGGAATGAATATCAAAGGAAGATGAGGAGAATGTAAGAAAAAAAAATTAAACCTGACTTTAGGAAAACACTCTAAGACCATTCAGACATCTATTATATCTACATCCACCCCACTGCCCAAATAGAAATTCCCAGATACCTTCAAATTTCAAATCTTAAAATTATCTGCTACCTTGCTGTATCATGGTCAGCTATGTAATAAAATATCTAGGAGTATTTTTAAATATCACTGATATATTTTGGTAAATTTCTCTCTACATGTAGTTGCGAGTTTAAAAAAATGTTTTACTCTCATTGTATTGGGATATTGATGAATTTTTTTTTGTAGGTGGAAGCCAGGGCCCTTGTACTTCTCTTTCAGAGAGGTAAGAGAATTGATATTTTGAATTCCAATAACTTTTTTTGGGGGGGGTGGTGGTGCTGGGGATTGAACCCATGGCCTGTGCATATGAGGCAAGCACTCTACCAACTGAGCTATATCCCCAGCCCAATAATCATTTTTAACACAGTAGTCAATTTACTGTATGGAGTTTTTAATTTGTGTTATATTTGTGGTGTTTACATCTACTTTAGTGTTTTATAGCAAGTTAGGAAGTATACATGCCATTTATATAAGAAGCAGACGTGTTTTATTGTGGTATTCGTATTTGTATTTGAATTATTTCCTTTCTTTAAGTATTTAAATGTAGGTTTCCCCCATTACTATTTACTTACATTGATGTTATTAAGTGATGTCTTTGCCAAAAACTTTGATAACCTCTTGGCCCTGTTAATTTGTCATTTATCTAAAGTTCACATTTTTATTTTTAACTTGCATTCTGTAGGTATTAAAAATAAGTTAATTTGCTATCACTATACTTTTGCTGGAAGAAGGAATTGCTTGTCACTCAAATAGTGGTTTTAAAATCTTTTTCTCAAGAAACACTTGTATTGAGCCAGGCATGGTGGCACACACCTGTAATCCCAGCTGCTTGGGAGGCTGAGGCAGGATTGCGAGTTCAAAGCCAACCTCAGCAATGGCGAGATGCTGAGCAACTCAGTGAGACCCTGTCTCTAAATAAAATACAAAATAGGAATGGGGATGTGGCTCAATGGTTGAGTACTCCTGAGTTCAGTCCTCAACCAAAACAAAACTTGTATTGTTTTGGAATTCATACTATGTAAAATTTCCTGAGAAAGAGTCTCATTTGAAGAATATAGGAAAACACAAAGGAAAAGAAAAATGTTAGTTTCAAGCTGTTGTTTTTCCTATTTTAGGAAACTCTTAAGTATTTTAAATAGAAGAAATAAAGGTAATAATAATAAAATTACAAAATTTAATTACATGATCATTTTATTATGTGCCCAGTACCAAGAATATAATTTACTTGAGTCTTTAGACAACTATCTGATGTTCTTTTGCTGACATATATTGTATTTCTCTAAATCCTGCCAAAATTTAAATAACTTTAATTTTAGTCAGAAAAACCCAACTAGCTTTGATTGAGATATATTGTGACAATTTATCTGAAGTCAGAATCGAGGCAATTCATGAACCAACTAATCTTTTATATTATGGGATCAAAATAATTCTTGTATTTCACTTACTGCCTTTTTTCTTCTCCCAAATGTAGAGAGATTTTAACAGCAGTTGATTTCATAGGATTTTTGTTTAGGGAAAATTTTAATAGAATGTGAGTGATTTGACCAAGTTTAGAACACAATCATTAATCTGTATCTATAACTGAACTTATAAATAAATTTGTTTTATTGAACTGATTAATAGATTTTCAATCAGACATGCTTACATGATAGTTCAGAAATTGCAACAATACTTAGGTGAGTGGAAATCAGAGAGGCACACATGTTTTTTTCACACAGAAAGGGCTGTGGGCCACAGATCTGATATTCATTGATTTGTACAAAAATATTTATTGAGCACCTAGTATCTGGGGATATAATTTTTTTCTTAATTTACATTTTTTACATGAGCTCTCTTATTATTATTATTATTTTTGCCTTACAATTCTTAATACACCTTTATGCCACAATTTGTCATATTTCTGTACACAAGATATGTTGACACCAAATTCACATCTTCATACATGTATTTTATATAACGATGAGGGTCTCCTTCCACCATCCATGCTATTTCCCTTCTCCCTCCCTTTCCCTCCCACTCCTCTTCCCTATCTAGAGGTAATCCTCTTCCCCTGCTCTTCTTCTCTACCCCATTTTGAGTCACCCCCCTTATAGCAGAGAAGACATTTGGCATTTGTTTTTTGGGGATTGGCTAACTTCACTTAGCATAATCTGCTCTAATGCCATCCATTTCCCTGCAAATGCCATGATCTTATTATTTTTTAGTGCTGAGTAATATTCCATTGTGTATAAATGCCACATTTTTTAATCCATTCATCCATTGAAGGACATCTAGGTTGGTTCCACAGTCTAGCTATTGTGAATTGTGCTGCTATAAACATTGATGTGGCTATGTCTCTGTAGTATGCTGTTTTTAGGTCCTATGGGTATAGTCCGAGAAGAGGAATAGCTAGGTCAAATGGTGGTTCCATTCCCAGCTTTCCAAGAAATCTCCATACTGCTTTCCAAATTGGCTGCACCAATTTGCAGTCCCACCAGCAATGTATGAGTGTACCTTTTTTTTGAATCCTCGCTAGCACTTGTTGTTGTTTGATTTCATAATGGCTGCTACTCTTACTGGAGTGAGACGATATCTTAGAGTAGTTTTAATTTGCATTTCTCTGATTTCTAGAGATGATGAGCATTTTTTCCTATATTTGATTGATTGATTGTATATCCTCTTCTGAGAAGTGTCTGTTCAGGTCCTTGGCCTATTTGTTTTTTTTTTTTGTTTGTTTGTTTGTTTGTTTGGTTTTTTTTGGTGTTTAACTTTTTGAGTTCTTTGTATACCCTAGAGATTAGAGCTCTATCTCATGTGTGAGGGGTAAAAATTTGTTCCCAGGATGTAGGCTCCCTATTTACCTCACTTAGTATTTCTCTTGCTGAGAAAAAACTTTTAGTTTGAATTCATCCCATTTGTTGATTCTTGATTTTAATTCTTGTGCTATAGGCATCTTATTAAGGAAATTGGGGACTAGCCCCACGTGATGGAGATTAGGGCCTACTTTTTCTTCTATTAGACATAGAGTCTCTGGTTTAATTCCTAGATCCTTGATCCATTTTGAGTTAGCTTTTGTGCATGGTGAGAGATAGGGATTCAATTTCATTTTGTTGCATATGGATTTTCAGTTTTCCCAGCACCATTTGTTGAAGATGCTACCCTTTCCTGGGGAGAGAATATTGAACAAGTAGACTGCTTGCTTTCCATGGATTTCACATTTAAGCATGAGAGATAGATAGTAAAACGGTGAAAGATTAAGTACAAAAATAAAAAATCAGTTATAAATACTAGACAAAGAATTAAAATAGAGTGATGTAATCATCAAGTGACTGGGTGAGTGATGCAGATTCTCAGGAAATGCTTTTGAGAAGGCGATGCTTTGGCTAGATGTGAATGACAGACAAGGAGCAGCCAGGTGTGTAAAGATGCTGTTTGTGTGTATGGTGGGGGGATATATTTTAGTATATATTTTTTGACAGTAGGCATTTCATAATAGTTGTAATATCTTCGGAATTTGTTTTTATGTTGTGGTCCTACATATCAGTTGGTTTATGTTCTCTCATTCTTAACAGCAGTTTAATGAAGTACTTTTTACTTAACTACTTTTTACTTAACTTGAGATAAAAGGATGCCCTGAAATTTTCCATTTACCTAAAGTTCATTTTTTTCCATGTGGTCCATTTTGTACTATGCTACTGGTATTATGGTAGTGACAGTGTATGCATTCTAGTGACACCTTTTCTTTGACCCATTGAGTATGCACATGTGTGCACCCACACATATGAACATACATACATAGGAGTTTTATTTGGGGTGAGGAGGCCATGTAATCATTATTTTCCCTCTGCTGATGTAATGGAGAATTTGTTCCTTTAGGGCATATTAGAACAATGTGTTTAATGCTCTCAGTATAATTTACTAGTATCACAATTAATACAATTAGGGTCACTTAAAATGAAATTATTAACAAATTGACTAATTTACTTTAACAATGTCAATGTGTTCTCACAATTACATTTGCTTTAATGAGTGTATAAGCTTTTATTTACTAGCATATTTCATATAGGAAAATGTAATACTCCATGTTTCTTTCTCTATAAAAGAAAGAAACTTTTAATGGATTCTGATTTTGTGGAAGAGCTGCTAGTTATAAACCGATGGGGGAGAAAGTAGAAAGTTAGAAAGCAAAGCTTTCAAAAATGTAAAACATTTCTTGGTATTTACAAATACATATCATATTTATCATTGTGTAAGTAGTATTTGAAACTTTTAGTGGTAGTTAGAAAAAGGAGCATAGATCCTGAAAATTTTCAATTGGGTTCAGTTTTATCTTGTTTTGACTTAATACTGCAGTAATATTCCTTCTTATTGCAGTAATTGTTCCTAATATTCCTAATATTAGATCATTTTTAATTGCTTGTCTTGATGGAGGTGTATGTAATGGTTGTAGACTATTTAAAAAATCTAGGAAGCAAAAGTAAATTGAATATCAAATGAGTTTTTGTTTTATCTTTTAATATGAGTATTCCTGACCTAAGAAGTACCTCTATTAGCCAGTGAAAACACTCCGGACATAGTGAGAAAGTTTTTCCACTCCTGTGATCACTTTCACCCAGCCTACTTTTGCTGTGATCAGAAACCTAGGAGGAATACATGATTACAGTGCTACTTGTAAATGTGTAAAGTAAGCAGAAGAAGATGAATTGTCAACCAAGCCATGCTTAATAAAATCTGCTTTTCTTTTTAAACACAGCAAGAATTATTATCATGTAATGAAGTTGGTGATTTTGTGTGGAAGGGAAATGAATGCAATCCAGATAAGATAAAATTTAAAAATTGTAGATGGGCATGGTGATGCATGCCTGTAATCCCAGCAGTTTGGGAGGCTGAGGCAAGAGGATGGCGAGTTTAAAGCCAGTCTCAGTAAAAAGCTAGGCACTAAGTAACTCAGTGAGACCCAGTCCCTAAATAAAATACAAAATAGGGCTGGGTATGTGGCTCAGTGGTCCAGTGTCCCTAAGTTTAATCCCTGGTACAAAAAAACAAAAAAGTGAATCTTTGTGCCTAATTTGATTGATTTAATAAGTTTCTGTTACTTTTATATTATTTCCTTTTTAGGAATTGGTCTTAGGTATTGGTCAATGACAAATAAAATTGCAAATAACAAAAAGCAGGCATAAGTAATTAGGCAATAAATATTTAAATGTTAACTGCAACAAGTTTAATCTACAGACTTTATAAATTAGTTGTATCTCTCATTTCAGGAAGACTCAGGAATAAATTTACTTTTTCAACATTTGTGAATGTTTATGCAACAGTTCCACACTGTATTTATTGTTTATTCCAGATTCTAAGCTCAGTTTACCTAGTTGCTCATTGATGAGTCAAGATATATTTATTACTGGAAGAACAATCTACTGAACAACTGCAGGAAATTAGGTAATTTTTTAAATAGCACTTTGATTTTAGCCTCAGTAAAGTACCACTTAATTAGTTGCTACAGGTACTACAATAAACATCCTCATTTGTTCCTTAATTGACTTTCATTGTATTTGGTTTCAAAATTTCTCTTTAATTTAAAAATGATACATCTAATGACTTCTAAACACCATTGTTAGACTAATAGAATAAATTGAATCTGATTCTATAAATACCCCATCTTTAAAACATAAAATATATACAATAGAGACATTGATTCATTTTATTAAGAATGCCACATGTAAGAAGTTAATTGGCTTTCTTCCAAAACTGGCTTACGTGGTCTTTTTTCTTAATGCTTTGTCTTGTGAGTAAGAAATCACCTAAATGTTTTTTTTTAAATAAAATAATATGCCCTTAAAGTACTTATTGCATTTTAGGATCGAGAATTGATCCAGTTCATGTCAGTGTTAACAGCATTTCAGAAATATCTTCCCTAGCCTATAGAGCAGTCCTTTTTTGCTGGATTAATTGAAGTTTAAAATAAATCTCATGAAGGCTTTAACATCTTGTTTTACACATTTGTTCAATCACTTTTCACTGTAACTAGACAAGATTTTCTCTTTGCTATTCTAAGAGGATGTTAGATTTTCCAATCACAACATCAAAGGAAAGCAAAATTGGAGAACTGACCTTAACTGACTTTAGAATAGAGAGCCTAGAAATAGATGCACACAGTCAATGTATTTTTATTTTGTAGTTGTAGATGGACAGAATGCCTTTATCTTATTTATTTTTATGTCTAGTCAGTTGATTTTGAAAAAGATCAAAGACAATGTATTGGAGAAAGGATAAGCTTCAGAACAATTGGACACTGGAACATTTGGGCATTCACATGCACATATGTTTATGCAAAAATGAAATTTAAAATAGAAAAGTTGTGTCAATAGATTATAAATCTAAATGTAAACTGAAGAATGATAAACTCTCAGAAGATGACATGAGAGAAAATGTTAGGAGACCATGGATTTGATGATAACTTTTGAGATTAGGAAAAAAAAATTCACCAAAACATGGTGTGCATGAAAGAAAACAATGGTAAGTTGGACTTCACTGAAATTATAACCTTTTTTTTTTAACAAATCTGTTATTAAGAGAATGAACAGACAAGTCATAGAGTGGGAGAAAACATTTTGAGAACATTCCTCTTATACTCAAATTTGTTGTTGAACTCATCTAGAGAATTTTTATTTCAGCTATTATACTCCTGATTTTTTGGGGTCTCTTTCTGTATCTTTTATTAGTATTTTCTATTTGTTGAGACTGTTCTACTTGTCTTGTTCAGTTCTTTGCCCATGGTTTTCTCTAGTTTGAACATATTTATGACAGTTAATTTAATTGTCCTTCACAACCCCCAATAAAACTAATACCTGGGTTTCCTCTAGGCCATTTACTGTTCATTTTATTTTTTCTATGCATAGACTATGCGTTGTTTCTTTATGTACTCCTTATTTATTCTTTTGAAAACTGTGTATTTTGAGGATTATAATGTGGCTCCCCTGGAAATCAGATTCTACTCTCTCCTCTGGGTTTGTTATTAATTTTGGTTTGTGAGTATTTGTTGTTTTAGCTACTTTTATAATCTGGGTTTGCAAAATCTTTTTGTCATGTGTGAACACTGTAGTCTGTTCTATTACCTTACTGGTCAGCTAATGCTTTGATAGAATTTTCATAAATGCCTGAAGCAAAAAAAAAAAATACGCTCTTCAGTAGCTCCTAGTTGAGGCAGGCACTCATTCACTGCTTAGACCAGCCTTTTACAACACAGTTTTGACTTAACTTTCACTTCCTGTTTTCCTTGAGCCAGAGTTGTATGTTCATAGCTTTTTCAGGCCTTTTTTGGGCAGGAGTCCAGCACAGGGTATGAGTGTGATGCTCATAATTCCTTGTTGACATGGAAGCTTTTAAAAGTCTTCATTTCCCAGCATTCTCCTTTTACAACCCCTTCCTTCCAAGGTGATTTCCTTTGTCTATTGCTTGTCTGATCCTTATTTCTAGTCCTAGTCTGCTGAGGTCAGTACTTTTTGGACTTGCAGTGCTTTCAGGAAACACCAGTAGGGAAGATTCAGCTCTGAAAACACTGAGTTGGGCAAAACAAAGACATACACTGCATTACCATGTGAATAGCTGTCTCTGGTACCATGAGTATGAGCTGCCCTCATCATGCTACCTTACATCCAGGGGTTGGAGAATGCTGTGGGGGCAAATTAAAATGTCACAGTGTGTGGTCACCTCAGAACAGCACCTTCTGTCTTTACTAATCTTTCCTATGTAAGTGTAGACTAGATCTTTAGAGTTCTACAGAAGTTGATTCTGATAGTTTTGACCAATTTATTAGTCATTTTAGCGGACAGCAGAACCTTGGAGTTCCCTGCTTTGTCATTTGGGTGTTACTCCTACTGATAAACTGATTCAAAAAAAAAAAAGACTTTTAAAATTACACTTAAAAAACAAAAACAAAAACCTTGGGGCTAGTGTTGTGGCCCAGTGGTAGAGTGCCTGCCTAGCATGTGCGAGGTGCTAGGTTTGATTCTCAGCACTGCATAAAAATAAATAAATAAAATAAAGGCATTGTGTCCATCTACAACCAAAAAATAAATAAATAAATAAAAATAACTCTTACCTTTTGAAATAATTGAATATAGAGAGCAGAAAAACTGACAGTAACATTTTCAAACATATGTATAGAGGTTTCCCAAGTCTCAGTACCTTAAAAACAAACAAAATTCAGACATACTTCTTCAGCACCAAAAGCACTTAGTAAATCCCAAATACATGTTTTTCTTTGCCTTCATTATTAAAAGGTGGTAAGGATAATACAACACTTTAATAAAATTGCTCAGTGTTGATGTTGTATTCTCTAATATAAATTTCATTTCTTAATGTTGATCACATTTCTGTTAAGTAATTTGGTATTATCCAAAGACACTTTAAAAATATAAGACACTGAATATATTACTGTCTTTGATATTGTTAAGAAGATACAGATTTTGAGGTATGACTTGGGCAATGGCTCCTGTTTTTCCTTCCTCGTTTCTCATGGAAGTATAGACACCTTATTCTTGGGCCCTGGAAGTTCACTGAAGAGAGGGCAGGTTTAGCCTAGCAGAGTTTTTATATCTGGTACAAGTTACCTCAGAGCGATTTTGATGATGGTCATTATTTAAACCCAAGGTTCAAAACCTGTCAGTTTTCAAGTTTCTGATTATTTTATTCCTGAAGTTTTGTTTTTACCCACATCATAGAAACTGTTTTGTTATTTTTTAATAGAATCTTTGTTATTTTTTAATAGAGTCTGTTTTGTTATTTTTTAATAGAATCTTCTTAATAGAATCTCACTGCTGAAAACAAAGAATATTTACATTTTAAAAATGCTGGACAGTTTGTGATCCCGTTTCCCCAGAAACAAGCTGTATAAGTTTGATTTCTTAAAAATTTTAACTGTATGTTCCTTGACATTTTGAGCTTATTAAATCACTTAATAAGTACTGAGAAGGTCATCAAAAAAGATAATTAAAAAATAAAATTTTGTAGGTTTATGGAGTATCATGTGAAAATGTATACATTGGTTAAAGTTCAAATCAGTTAAGCATATCTATCTCTTCAAACACTCTTTTTTTCCCAAGTTAATTGGTGCATTAGAGTTTTGTATATATTAATGGGATTTGCTGTTACATATCTGTACATGCACAGAATAGAACAATATAATTTGGCCACTCCCCAGCATTTTTCTCCTCCCACCCCTTAGTCCCTTTTCTCTACCTATCTCTCTTTAACTTTGGGGAGAACCACCCCCACCTTTGTTTTCCTTTTCCCTCTCTAACTTCCACATATGAAAGGAAACACAGGACTCTTGACCTAAGTTAGACTTATTTTGCTTAAGAAGATGGAGACCATCCATCTTTCTGCAAGTTCATCTCTAGTTCCGTCCATTTTTCTTTATGGCTGAACAAAACTCCATTGTGTATATAGACCACATGGTCTTTATCCTTTCATACACTGATGGACACCTAGGCTGGCTCCATATTTGAGGTATTGTGAATTGTGCTGCTATAAACATAGGTATGCATGTATCACTGCAGTAAGATGACTTGAATTCTTTAGAACATATACTGAGAAGTGGTGTAGCTGGGTCATGTGGTAGTTCAATGCCTCGTCTTTTGAGGAGCCTCCATACTGATAACATAGTGGTTGTACCAATTTACAATCCCACCAACAGATTAAAAGTGTTCCTGTTTTCTCCACATCCTCTCCAGGGTTTATGATCATTTGTATTCTTAAAGACTGCCATTCTGACCGGTATGAGATGAAATATCAGTGTAGTTTTGCATTTCCCTAATTCCTATTGGCATGATTTTCTGACCTTTAGGAGTCCCATTGAGAAAGTCATTGCCTGTGTCTAAAAGTTGGAGGGTTGACCTTATGTTTTTTTTCTAGGAGTTGCATAGTTTCTGCTCTAATTCTGAGGTCTTTGACCCATTTTTATTTGACTTTTATGCAGGATGAGAGATAAAAGTTTATTTTCATTCTTTTACATGTGGATAACCAGTTTTCCCAGCACTGTTTGTTAAAAAAGTTATCTTTTCTCTAGTGTATGTTTTGGCACCTTGGTCAGGATAGGATGACTATAGAGGCGTGAGTTTGTTTCTGTGTCTTCTATTCTGTTTCATTGGTCTATATGTCTGTTTTTTTTTTTTTACGGCAATACCATGCAGTTGGTTATTAAAACTCAGTATTATAAAGTCAGGTATTGTGATACCTCCAGCATTGTTGTCATTGGTATTTTGATGGGGATTGAATTGAATGTGTACCTTGCTTTTGGTAGTATGATCATTTTAACAATATTAATTCTGACTTACCATCTATGAACATGGTAAGTCTTTCCATCTTCTAAGTTCTTACATTTCTTTCATCAATATTCTACAGTTTTCATTGCAGAGGTCCTTCACCTCCTTGGTTAGCTTTATTCCTGGTTTTTCTATTTGTTTGGTTTTTGAGGCTATTATGAATATAATTGTTTTTCTGATTTCTTTCTCAGCAAGTCAATTATTGGTATATAGGAAAGCTACTGATTTTTGTATGTTGATTTTGTAACCTGCTACTTTGACAAATTTACTAGTTCTAGCAGGCTTTTGATGGAGTTTTTTGGAGCATCTAAGTATAGGATCATATCATATTATGAAAACATTCAAAATTCTTTCTTCTAGCTTTATTAATGATCAGTGTATTATCATTATACAGAGTTTGCTGCAGGAGTAAGAGACACATACAGGTCCTAAGCCAGAAAACAAGTCCAGAGGAATGATGATGGGAAGAAGTAATCTAGATAGTTTATGAGGGAGCTTAAATGGACTCCACTGGAAGCGGAAGTTGGACTCATAAGTTGTGTGATTGTGATAGTACTATATTCCCGAAGAAGAGTAACTCAAGGTAGAAAATGTATGCATGTCGGGGAAGACAGGCAGGGGAGGTCAGCAGTACTTAGGTGAAGAGGAATGGCAAACGTGAGCAGATGTGAGCCAGGAGAGGCCAAAACAATTCAGTGCTCGTGAGGAAGACCCAACATTCAATCCAAACACAGGATTTGGGGATGCTGGCCTTACCTGAGAATTCCAGGGAGTCTCTACAATGTCCACTAAATAAATGGATATGGAGTTGCATGTTAATGGAAAATTGTGTTTTCTGAGGTTTGCTGCATTTGCTGAGGCTAAGCATGAATGATCTTTTTAGGAACAGAATAAGTTATTTTTCTGCAGGAGTAAAAGAGACAAAGGTGCATTCATATCTCCTCTGAACCTAGGAATAACTTCCAAGAATAAAGTTGTCTACCCTTTAGAATTGTCCCAAGTAAGCTTCACAGAGCACTTTCAATGTCCCTTCCTTATTTATAAGAGTTTTCTGAATTTGAGTGTGTGGAAACCAGTGAGATCAGAGTGTGATGAGGAAGAGAACTGTAATATGAGACTGAGATAACCTGCAAGGATCAGTAAATATAGGGTCTTCAAGCTCATGGAAAAGGGTGAGTTTTTATTTACAAACAAGGAAAGTCATAAAAGGATTTCAAACACAGAAATATGTGGTCAGATTTTGTTTTTAAAAGTGCACTTACTGAACAAGTATAAATGGTGAAATGATATACTGATCAACTAGGACTGTCATCAAGAGAACTAGTTTTAAGACCCCTGTAGTCACTGAAAAAAGAAAGGATTAGAATAGCTGTTGCATCACATCAGGGATAGAGAGGAGGTATTAAAAAACAGAAAAAATGGTATAACCTAAAAACTGTAAGATTTGATGAACAAGATTCATGAAGATTATAATAAAGAGAGGAAAACTTAGAATATGTCTTCTTTTCTCAGAGAACGTAAACCAGAAGCATATTTGGGGCAAAGATCATCAATTCTCATTTGGATGTGTTTTCTTAGAACTACTGAAGCCAGTGTTTCTCCTTTTCTAGTGGCAGGGTCTGCATAAGTTGCAGTCCTCTTCAGGTAAGAAAGCCTGCTGTAGTGTTAGCAGCTGTTCAAGGCAGGAGATGCTTCCCAGAATCCCCCCTGAAAGGTGCAGCCAGCAAAGTCCAATGCTTCACTACTACTGAGTGGTATGTTGCAGCAACTAATAGCAGACTTTGCCCTCCAGTGTTATAGCGGACCCCAGAAGCTCACTGCCAACTTCTTTCTGGTTCTTGTCTCACAAATTTGAAGAATTAAATCTATGAATGAGGAAGAATGGGTGCAAAGAGTAGGATTTATTCAGGTGGGAAGAAAAGAGAGAGTGCTTTCACAGGGTGGGAAGGAACTTGATGGGTGCTGCTGCTTGAATATGTTAATCTAGGGGTTTATATAGCAAGTGGGTCAACTCTATTGGTCCATGTTTATGCTAATCAGAGTTTGGAAAAGGATTGAGTCTATTAGTTCAAATCTATGCTAATCTTCATGCAGGTCTGCCCACTACTATTTTCCCTCCTGCCACTCTTGGGGAAGTGGGAGGCTGAAGTAGATGAATCATGGATGCTTGGAGTTTGGGATTTTAGTGCTGTGTGGAATGTGCATTCACATCAGGCCCAAGACAGGCAGCTGCTGTGGGACAGGTGGGCACACCTTGCCTCAAACCCACACCTGGGCTGGGCTCCATACCTGCAGTATATGCTTACCACTCATCCACCAGCCTACCTGTGCTGCCACTCTGGGACAAGGTTTTGTCTTCAGTACCAGAGAGAAACACAGCATGTAATGTTCAGGCAGCATATAAGGAATATACCACATGATTGTACCGGTTGAAATGTGGGTGTTAGATGGGATTTTACTGGGTACAACAGCATGTAGGAGTTCTGTAAAGGGAAATTAGAAAGCATTTTGAACTTAAAAGAAAACAATAGATCACAGATTGTTAAAGGAAGCTTAAACAACTGATGCTTAAACAACTGATAAAATGCTCAGCATTATTTCATTTATTTTAAGTTATTTATTCTCAGACACAGCATATGGACTATCTTAGTGAAAATACCAACACACACCAATGTTGCATTCTTTCATTTTGTTGCTGTGGTTTATACATGTCAATTAAGTTAGCTAATATTACTAAGTCTTTTTTGGCATTTCTATTTTTCTGTCTAGTTGATTCACAAACGCATATTGAATCTACAACAATGTTTGTTTATTTATAAATTCAATTATGTCAGTTTCTCCTTTATGTGTTTTGAAATATTCTGTTACTTGCTACAGACCTACTTAGAGTGTTGTGTATTCACGATAAATTGACACATTCACAATTATGAAAGGTTTCAAAACCATCTGTAATGAAACAATCTTGGAAAAAGCCAGAGAAGAGCACATTAACAATAGAGGAGCAATGACAGGAGTATGTATCAATTTATCATCAAAACAATAAGATCCGGGAAACAATTGAAAGTCACATGCTGAAAACAAAATCCTGTCAACATGAATGTAAGCAGTCTGGAAGAATCTTTCAGAAATCCAGAACACATAAAGGTATTTTCAAACAAACAGTAGCTAAGAACATGACCAGAAGGTCATTTCAAGTAATGGTAAAGATCTATAAAAGAAAACAGCTTCTAAAGTGATGCATTTCTGGACAAACATAAAAGGATATGTGTAATTTCTCTAGACAAAGAGAAATTGAATGAAGTAAATACATTAAAGAATTAAACACAGATGAAAGAAAGTAGACTGTATTTTTACATATTATACAAAGTGAAGTATAACATTCTAATTACAATTCTGTTTTTGTGGATGTACAGGATGTGGAGTTACAGTGGTCGTGTATTTATACATATGGACATGAATGTTATGTATAATTCATTCTAGTATCTTTCCTATTTCTTCCCTTCCTATTAGTTTCCTTTGTCTAATCCAATGATATCCCTACCCTCTTTGTTGGGGATCAAAATGCACATAGGAGAGAAAACATTCAGACTTTGGCTTTCTGGGATTGGCTTGTTTCACTTAGCCTGATATTGTCTAGTTCAATCCATTTACCAGAAAATTCCATAATTTCATTGTTCTTTTTTTTTTTTCAGCAATGTGATCTCATCTTTTTTTTTTTATTGGTTGTTCAAAACATTACAGAGCTCAAGACATATCATCTTTCATACATTCGACTCAATTGGGTTTTGAACTCCCCAAATACATAATACAGACTCACTTCTGTTACATACTCACATTTTTACATAATGGCATATTAGTGACTGTTGTATTCTGCTACCTTTCCTATCCCCTACTATCCCCCCTCCCCTCCCCTCCCCTCCCAACATCCCTCTCTACCTCCTCTGCTGTTGTTCAATTCTCTCCCCTTTTTTTCCCCCCACCCCCTTGCCCCTCATAACCTCTTATAATTTCATTGTTCTTTATGGCTTAGTAATATTCCATTGTATGTATATGCCATATTTCCTTTATCCACTTATCTGCTGAAGGGCTCTTAGGTTGGTTCCATAGTGTGGCTACTGTAAATTGAGCTGCTATAAACATTGATGTGGCTGCATCACTATAGTATGCTGATTTTAAATCCTTTGAGTGTAAATGGAGGAGTGGGATAACTGAGTCAAAAGGTAGTTCCATTCCAAGTTTTCTAGGGACCCTCCATACTTCTTTCCATAATGGTTGCACCAATTTTCAGTCCCACCATCAATGAATGAGTGAACCTTTTTCCCCATATCTTCATGAACATTTATTGTTACTTATATTCTTGGTAATTGCCATTCTGACTGGAGTGAGATGGTATTTCAGTGTAGTTTTAATTTGCTTTTCTCTAATTACTAGAGTTGTTGAACAATTTTTCACATATATTTTGACCCTTTGTATTTCTTCTTTGAAGTGCCTGTTCTGTTCCTTTACTCCTTTATTGATTCTTTTTTCCTTTTGGTGTTAAGTTTTTTGACTTCTTTGTATATCCTGGAGATTAAAGTCTACTTGAGTTGTAGGTGGTAAAGATTTTCTCCCATTCTGTGGGCTCTCTCTTCATGTTCTTGATTGTTTCCTTTGCTGTGTAGAAGCTTTTTAGTTTGACTCCATCCCATTTATTGATTCTTGATTTTGCTTTTTATGCTTTAAAATTCTTATTGAGAAGGGCTGGGGATGTGGCTCAAGCGGTAGCGCACTCGCCTGGCATGCGTGTGGCCCGGGTTCGATCCTCAGCACCACATACAAACGAAGATGTTGTGTCCGCCAAGAACTAAGAAAAAATAAATAAATGTTAAAATTCTCTCTCTCTCTCTGTCCCCCTCTCTCTCTCACTCTCTCTTAAAAAAATAAAAATAAAAATAAATCTTACTGAGACAGTTATTTTGGAAGCTGACATGTGGGAGATTTGTGCCTAATTTCTCTTCTGTTAGGCACAGGGTCTGTGGTCTAACGCCAAGGTCCTGGATCCACTTTGAGTTGAGTTTTGTGTAGGGTGAGAAGTAGGTGTCTAATTTCACTTTGCTACATATGTATTTCCAGTTTTTCCAGCACCATTTGTTGAAGAGGCCATCTTTTCTCCAATGTGTGTTTACGGCGTCATTTTCTAGTATGAGATAACTATATGTATGTGAGTTTGCCTCTGTCTTCTATTCTGTTCCATTGGTCTTTGTGTCTGTTTTGGTGCCAATACTATGCCATTTTTGTTACTATGGATCTGTAGTTCAATTTAAGGTCTAGTATTGTGATGCTTCTTGCATCACTTCTCTTGCTAAGCATTTTTTTTTTTTTGGCTATTCTGGGCCTCTTATTGTTCCAAATGAATTTCACAATTGCTTTTTCTATTTCTGTAAAGAACATCATCAGAACCTTAACAGGAATTACATTAAATCTATATAGCACTTTGGCAGTATGGCCATTTTGACAATATTAATTCAGCCTATTCAAAAACATGGGAGAGCTTTCTATCTTCTAAGATCTTCTTCAATTTCTTTCTTTAGTGTTCTATAGTTTTCATTGTAGAGGTCTTTCACCTCTTTTGTTATATTAATTCCCAAGTATTTTATTGCAGGGGGTGGGGGGTGACTATTATCAATGGGGTAGTTTCCCTTATTTCTCTTTTAGCTGATTCATCATTGGTGTATAGGTATGCAACTCATTTGTGGTTGTTAATTTTATCCTGCTACTTTGACAAATTCATTTATCAGTTCTCTGAGTTTAGGTTTTATTAGCCTCCAAGCTCTTCCTAGGATTGGTGTGAAGATTTTAAATTAGCTCACCTCTCAGGCTTGACAGATGCCAGATGACACTGGTAAACTGTCCCGGGGGGGGGGGGGAAGCCTGGGTTTCACTTGTTTGGTGGAGGGGTCAATTTTCATTCCCTTCGGATGTGCATTAACTTTATGTTTTTAAGACTCTTGGATTTAAACTCCAAACTCAATCAATTTATCTTCCACCTTTTCGAGTGCTTGGAGGCGCAACTCTTTCAGCCAGATGCAACTCTCCCAACCCTCTATTTCAAGGAGAACCCTCTATTTCAAGGAGAGGTGAAGGAAGAAAGTTTGGTATGTTTCACCAACCAGTTCTCCCCTATATAAACCCCTCTCCGCTTTTGATTTTCTCATAGTCTCTTAAACATGCACTATGCTATGTTTTGTGGGTTGGCAAAACCTATTCTTCAGTGGTTAGGAGCAGTTGTCAGGATTTTCATCCCTCAGTTGCTGTTTCTCTAAGCTTGAGCTGCAAAATGGTTTCTTCCCTCCCTCTAATTTCCTTGGTAGCTGGGATAAATGTGATGTGAAAAATATAGATACAGAGAGCTGATTATATCAAGAAACTCAGATAATCATGTGATTCTTGTCTTTAAGTCTATTGATATGGTAAATCACATTTATTGATTTCCACATGTTGAACCAAACTTGCATCCATAGGAAAAAAAAAAACCACTGGATCATGGTGCACTATCTTTTTAATGTATTTTGTATATGGGTTGCCAGTGTTTTATTAGGAATTTTTGCATCTATGTTCATAAAGGATATTGGTCTGAAGCTTTCTTTCCTTGATGTGTCTTTGTCTGAGCTTGGTATCAGGGTGATACTGGCTCCATAGAATCAGTTTGGAAGAGTTGTCTCTTTTTTTATTTCATAGGATAATTGGAGGAGGATTGGTGTTAATTCTTCTTTAAAGGTTTCATAGAACAGGGTTAAGAATCCATGTGGTCTTGGCTTTTCTTTATTGGAAGGTTTTTGATGGCTGCTTCAATTTTATTACTTGATAGTGATATGTTTAAGTTTTTTGTATTTTTCCTGGTTCAGTTTGGGTACGTCCATCAATAAGAAATTAATTTAAAAAAAATAACAATGGGGGCTGCAGGTATAGCTCGGTAGAGTGCTTGCCTTGCACGCACAAGGCCCTGGATTTGATCCCCAGCATCACAAAAAACAAAACAAAACAAAATAGAAAAAGAGGGAAAAAAACCGAACTAACTATGGGTAAATGGCAGGAAGATAAGTGGAGCAAAGGGAGCAGGGGGTGGGAGAAAGGTCTGGGGAGGGAGCAGGAGTGAGGAGAGAGACCAGAAGGGGAGGTACAGGGGGCTGAATTAGAGCAAGACATAGTCCAGGCTTTTATAATTGTGTCAAAAATGGATTCCACTGACATGTATAACAAAAAAGAACCAATAAAAAAAAAGGAAAATTCAGAAAGCTCCAGTAGTTCAGACAGTGTAATTTAAACACAGGAATGCTAAGACAAATCAAGCTAGTGTACAGCTGAATCAGTTAAATGATTTTCAGATAAAATAGGAAAGAAGGAAGGATGAGCATAGGACCAAGGGATTTTATTCTTTTTTTTATCCTTATGACCTATGACGAACACTGATAAGGTATAACAGATGTAAATTTATTTTGCTTTCCTTCAAACTGTTTAAAAATAATTGTCTTTCTGAAGACAAGTTTCAAATTTATTTTTCAAATGACACTAGCTCCCAAAACTTTATTCTTATTGTCTTATATTTCTCCCATTATTATTTTTGGGGGGTTCCAGGGATTGAACTCAGGGACACTCAACCACTGAGCCACATTCCCCACCCTATTTTGTATTTTTTATTTAGAGACAAGATCTCACTGAGTTGCTTAGTACATTGTTTTTGCTGAGGCTGGCTTTGAACTCATGATCCTCCTGTCTCAGCCTCCTGAGCCACTGGGATTACAGGTGTGTGCCCCTGCGCCTGACCTCTCCTATAATTATTGTAGAGTGATGGCTGTATCTTTCACTTCTGTGAAGAACATTTGTGTATGTACCTGTGTGTGGTGATTTATTGTTTAGTTTTTTATGAAAGGATTGTTTTAAATAGAAGGCACATTGACATCCACATCCAGTGCTCGCTCTACATTCCTTTAGGCCACATTTCCAGGCCTCTTAAATTCATTTGTACCATACCTGTAGTAATTACCCAGGTGATATAAGTGGAAGTGAAGAATGTCACCTAGAGATCAAGAAACTAAAGTGAAATCATGTGCTATTACCATTCTCTCTCCGCTCTGTATCTGTGGCCCTATGTGGATAATAATTGGAGGAGCTTGGGTCTGTGGAATGAAGTTTCCTACCAATCTGCATTAAAGGCCGATTTTATCACACTAAGCTCTTTTGTATATAGAAGGTCTTCAGTACTAGAAGCAGCCACTCGACACCATGTAGGAGACCACACATTCTTACAAAACAACTTATCCAAAAATAAAATAAACACTCCAATTATTAGTTATTTTTTAAAATATTTACCTATTTATTTGTTTTTGCATTACAATTCTTAATAATAAACAAAATTGAATATTATAGATTAGGAGTAACAAATCTATTTGGCGTTATATAAATCATCAAAAAAGAATGTTTAGTAAAATATTTTCCTTTTAGTCAAATCCAAAAGGAAGTATAGAAAAAATGTAATAGATTTAGTAGATGTGATCCTATTAAGATTGTTTGAGATCACCTCTTAGTGGATATGGGAGCAAGTGAATGCAAATATAATGCAGAGTTTTGATTCTCTGTTCCTGTCTGGTGCAGGGAAGAAAGCAAAGTGCATGACCCGCTCCATCATCAGCATCAAAGTCCCAGGCCACTTTGGTTCCAGCAGAGAACACCACATAGAGGACTGCAAAAATGGGGTAGGATAGAGGTTGAAGCATTTTGCTTGTTGACTCATCCCTTAAGAAATTCTCTGTCCCTGCTCCACCTTCAAAACTTTATTTAAAAATATGTATTTTATTTATAGAGCAGTTTTATGTCCACAGAACAGTTGAGAGGAAGGTAGGGAGATTCATGCCCACTGCCCTCTCACGCGGGCCCAGACTCCTCCACTACCAGCTGTCACTGCAACTCGCAGACCGACCTGGACACACCAGCACATGGAGAAAGTGTGGCCGTTCACTCCCTTACTCAGACATGAGGGTTTTGGGCACTGTTCCTTCCTGACCTGTTGTTCTCTCTCAACTTTCAATTTAAGGCATCAGTGAATTGGTTTTCTTAGTTTCCTAAGTTGGCCTCATGTTGCTGCTAGGTTTATAATTATTTTGCCACACTTTTAGATTTATGTCTTCCTGCTCTCAGAGGAGCAGAAAATGTTTTCTCAGTAATAATATTCTCTATGCTTAGGACACATGTGTGTGCAAATATTCCTGCTAATGTTTATCTATGATATTGCATGAAATAACACGATTCTCATGCTTGTATCTGTGAGTAAAGTTAGAAGACGAGTAATGAAAATATTCTTGGTTATACATTTAAATTTTTGTTTAAAATATGTTTGGGGGATTTCATTTTATGTGTTTAAAGTAATGCTTATATTTTACCAAACTCACTTTCATAAACCAGAAGGTTTATTATAATATGATGTTGTGGTGAGCCGTGTCAGCGGACTGTGGTCGCCATTACAAGATGGCGCTGATAAGCGCCGTGGCCTGTGATAAACAACTCCTTATTTTGGGAGAGATGGCACGTAGCTGTAAAACACCCTATGAGAAAGATCCACGTGACAGTTGTGCATTGGGGCTTGATGTGCTTTATCAAGGCTGGGGCGCTCGGGTGAAGTAGTAGTAGTAGTAGCAGTAGTGGTAGTAGCAGTAGTAGCAGTAGTAGCAGTAGTAGTAGTAGCAGTAGTAGTAGTAGTAGGAGAAGCTTCCAGAGACACATAAGTAAAGGCCTGAATAAACTGCTTAAAGAAGAATCCTGTGTCGTGTCCTCCTTGCTGGCGAGGGGTCATGGCATAATGTGACAAAATTATATTCATGATGTAATAATACAATAAGTGCTTGCAATAAGAAATGTGGTTAAGAAGGTGCTCTGGCTGGAGAAGAGCTAGAAAAGAGACCAAGGAGATGACAGGAGGTAGACAGTTTCTTCCTTATGGGACTTCAGCTTCTGTTCCTTGTAGAAGAGAAACCACTGCAGAAGCTGAGAAGCAAAATGATTACACTTAGATTTAAATAGAAGAGATGCATATATTTTTGATACCATACTAAAGGGAGGGGAACACTGGAAGCCCAGACACTATGTAGGAAGTTCTTGCTGACTGTAGGTAAGAAGGCGTGGCTCACTGGTCTAAGGTGAATGGACAAAGGAGGTCACAAGTGATTGAATGTTGAATATATGTCTGTCTTACACATTATGAGATTCACTGAAGAGTTGATACTGTTGCAACCCTTGAACAATAGAAAACACAAAAGTTGTGTTGTTGTTTGGGCCTAAAAATAAAGATTTGTCAAATCAGTGAAGGAGAGGCAAAGATTTACTTTGGTAGGGGAAAAAAAAGATCAATAATCTTCAGGACATCTTAGGTCTAAGATATCTATTTGCTATTAGACATAAATATATAAATAAATAATGGAAAATATAAGTCTTTTTGTAGAGTATTCCTAGGGACATAAGTTTTGAATAATAGATGGGATTCTCTGTGACTTTCTAAGTTGTAAATGTGGAGACTGTAGACAAGAGTAGCATTCAAGGCCAGAACCAGAGGCCCATCAGTGTTAGGAGGATGAAGATAGGAGGAATTCAGCCATAGTGTGAGTCCTGCAGCCAGCAAGGCAGGTGGGCAAGGGAAGAACGGATGCTGATGTGATATCAAAGCAGAGAATGCTACATAGAATTTCACTCACGGTGTTTTATCTCAACTTTAGCCAAATCACTATGCAATACCAGGCAAAAATAGAAGATAGACAAATATTTGCTGAGTGAATAAGAGAAATTCTGTCAATACTAAACATATTATTGCATAAATATTATATACACATTATTTTTAAGTTTTGAATCCTAACGTAGAGAACTACTATGCCTTACCAGATGTAGGAAACAAATTAAATAAATAATGTCACTAACAAAAATAGGTTTCTCCTAAAAAATAATCAAAATTATTTTTGTTATCAAATATTTTGGAGCAAATATAAAATTTTATAAAAAGGCAGACCCCTAGAACTATTATAAATGTATATTTTCCTTCATAAGTCATAATTGATAAATTATAATAAAATCTGAAAAGAAAATTATAAAATAATATGAGAAACTGAATAGGATTTCAGTTACTTTAGATATATGACCATATAAATTAAGTATCAAGAAAGTAAAAGTCTCATTGAAAAATTTCCCCCTAAATTAGAAATCTATTGTTAAATATTAACACCACTGAAATGGCTAGTCTCTATGGAGTACAATGGAGAGATGTTAGTAATGAAAATAAAAACCCCCTTGGCTAAAACTAGTGGAAATATAGACATCTAATCATGTAGGTGATACATATCCCTGTGTGAGTTTAAGCCAGTGAGCTACTTGTGTAAAATAGAACAGAAGCCCTGGTTGATCCCAATACAGAGAACACACACTTCACTGATAACAGCTTATGGTAATCAACAATGAAGGCATTATTGCATCAATATACTAATTAGAATTTCTTCCTTTCAATTTGGTGTGGATTTTGGTGATTGGCTGCTCCACCTAAGCAGAACCTGGATATTTGTATGTTTGTGTTAAAAGAGTGGTACAATGGGAAAAGTGGTCATCCTGCAATTTGATATAGCTGCTAAAATCAAAGGGATATGATTTGATCATATTCAGTTTCAAAAGTCAACACAAGCAGAAAGTACTCAGAAGCCAACAGTATAGAAGCTATCTATCCTACAAGGCAACAAAGCCCTGCTGAATTGTGATAGCTCTCTCAGAAGACTAAAATATTATTTATTCTGCATAATCTTTGAAGAAGAAAAGCTCAACTGAGAATGAGTTTAGGTGCAGAGCTTTGTCTCACTTGATATAAGTCCATGTAAAAAATAATGAAAATAAAATGAACCTTGACCATAGCACTTACATGTCTAAACTAAAAACTCACCAAAAAATGTAATTACCATTAATAGAAATCATATTAAACAAGAAAAGAAATTGCTATGCTGTTGTTGAACATGTTTGATTCAGTTCTTTACAGAAAAAAAAAAGATTTGGCTTTAGGAATCATCCAAGAAATTTAATGATTATGATATTATAATTATAGAAAATCTAAAATATTGTGAGAATCATGTGGCACAGAATTAACAAAAAAGATAAACTCTGACATTTAAAAATTGCAATCTATTGTAGGAAGAAACATATAACTAAATTAGAGAACATAATGAATCAAATTATTTTAAGTGAGATAAATGTTAATTATGATTCAATTCTTTTGTTACATTTGTGGTAAACCAGGAAGCACATAATACACCATTGTCCAATTTTCTGGGGGTGGGTACATCAGTGCTTCAGAAGTGGTGAGACTCAGAACAATGACTCAGAACAGTAGCATCATGCTCCAGTGTCCTCCACAACCCACCATCACCAGGAGGAAGTCTCTTAGTTCACAGTCTTGCTGATGTCACTGGGAATTTCGGACTCTTAATTCTGACATTAATATTTTCAATGTAGAAAGTACAAAAGAATTTTTTTTAAAAAAAAAAAGAAAAAAGACATATTGAACTAGGAAATGCCTAGCTATTGAAGAAAGACAACTGAATTTGAAAGTTAGTCTTCCCCAGTTACAAAAGGTCCTTGACTCATGATGCAAAATTAGTCTTCCCCAATTACAAAAGGTCCTTGGCTCATGGTGCAAAACAATAGCCATTGCAGGATTCATATTCCAAATTTTGAGTTTTGACTTTTCTCTGGGCCAGTAGTGTGCAGTGAGACCTCTTTGAGTGCTGGGAAGCAGCTGTGAGGTGCAGCTCTCAGTCAGCCATGCGCACACCTGGGTAAGCAGCTGAGTTTCCACAGCACGCTATGGTGCCATGCTTCAGTATGCAGAAGGTCCAGTGTCTTAGGTATATTTTGTATTACAATGTTTTCAATTTAAAATGAGTTTATCAAGATATAACCAATCATAAGTCAAGGAGTATCTATCTATATTGGATAAAAATTGTTCTGACTTAGGAAATTTTAAAGTAAACATTAATATATTCATAATAATAGACCTAACCCTCATACTGATGGAAGACAAACTTCTGGATATACATTCCCTGAATAAGAAATGGTCTTTAAAATCCTTCACCTAGATTATGTTAAAATCTCATGTCTATATTTCTCTATCTACATATCTTCCTCCACCCTTATTAGTGTATGTGATATATTTTGTTTAGAATTTGGTCAGATAGATACAAAGAAAAATCCAAAAATATTTTAAATAAAATGCTAAATATCCTTTGATTCATATTTCTTGGACACTCTAGCACTGTGTCTGGTTTTTCTTTCACCCACTCTTGGAGGACAAATGAAGGTAAAATAGTTTTCCCCCTCTGTACTTTCACATATACATTCATGTATATTTAAATATTTGTCTGTTCTAATATTTCAGCTTAATAATTCCTACTCAATTGGTATTTGAAATACTATTAAATGAAAGTATTTTTAATGCTAGCTTAGCATGAAATTATATTCATATAGCAGATATTAGCATATCTTGAGCTCTTTATACAAGTACCCCTATTTAAAAAAATACTCAATTGCTAGATTCCAAAGTTTAAGACTAGAAATTTTTGTAGAATATATAAGTAAATGTGATTTGTTTATATTTACCATACATCCTATTAACATGCTAATATGATTGATCAATTCTGATGTATCTTGTAAATTTCTTTAAAAATTCTATATATGTCCCTATTGTCTTCAGATAAAAGAAATCTAATATTTTCTTTAACAGTTGGCATGAATTTTTGCTTCCCTTACTCCACTGAATTGTTGAATAAGTATGAAGAATATGCCTTTTTGCCTTGTCCCTGACTGATCTGAGAAAAAAATAGTGTTCTGTCCTTTATAATCCTATGATATATTTTCTAGGATTCTTAGAAATTCCATGTAATAAGTTAAATAATGTACTTTTTATTTTATTGATCATACCTACCATAAATTGGAAGAGAGTTTTATCAGTGATTTTGGTCCACTTGTTAAAATAATGTTTTTCTCTTTTCTTCAGCCAAATTTGTGAATTAAATTTTTCAATTTTAAAATTAAACCATCCCAAGAGTATACAATACTTGGCTATTATTGATTATCCTATCTATAGAATGGATTTCACTTGCCAATACTTAACAATGAAAATGATTCTGTATTAATGGAGGATGACTTCTGTAGACATCTTTTCCTGTTATATATCATCATCTGGATTTCATGGCAGAGTAATGAAATATCGTAACTGAGGGAGAATGTTGCCTTTTCTTTCACATTTTATAATGCATATATATAAGTCTGGTAGTACATCTTCTTTAAAGAAATCATATAATTCACCAGAGATACCACTATGTTTATAATTTTTGTGAGAAGATTTTCATTAAAAATTTAATTTCATAAGATGTAAAAATATGCTGAGTTTCTATATCTTCTTTTGTCAGTTTTAAAATTTTGTTCTGTTAAAGTAATTTTTCATTTCTTCTTGGTTGCTGAAAAATTGCTACAAATTTATTCATAATTTTTTATTATACATTTTGTGATCACAAAATTTTATTGGATCCTTCTTTTCTCTCCTAATATTGAAATTTTTTAAAGCCCTTTATCAATTTTGTTTTCTTTTCTTAGCTTCTTGCTTCTTAGGATGGAAATTTTAGAGATTCCTTTTTTTTTCTTTCTTTTTTTTTTTTTTTTCTGTTTTTGGTGCCAGGATTGACTTGCTGTCCTGGCAGATGCTGTGTCTATGAGTGGTAGATATGATTGTCCTCTACACAGTTGAAAATTCTTAGTCACAAACCTCACTTGGGCTCCACACAGCTGTCTGATTCTCTGATATTATCTTCTCAGTTCATTCAGTAAGCATCTACACAGATCTGTTCAAACTTTTCTACTCTTCTTAAATTTCTAAACCTTTTATCTTTTTTTTTTCAGAGAAAATTACCTCATCTCTCACTGTATAGAAAAGAATAGATGGCCTTAGACAGAAAAGCTCTCACTTGGATACCAAATATAGAAACCTATTCCCTTCTCCCCTGATAAGGCAGTGGGGGGGGGTCCTTCCCGTGAAAGGCTAATCCCTTTGTGAGGGGTTTGTTCCTCTCTCTCTTTCCTAAACCTTGCCCCAAAGTCTATATGTTATCTTCCATATACTTTAAACTTATCCCTTTCAACCAGTTTTCTCCCCTTTGTTGTTAAAGTCAGTGTAAGGTGAAAAACAGAAGAACTAAGTTCCTTTCTCTTTTTTTTATTTGTTCTAATTAATTATACATGAGAGCAGAATGCATTTCGACTCATTGTACACCAGTGGAGCCCAACTTTTCATGTACATCTCTGGATGTACATGTGCAGTCACACCACTCATGCAACTAAGTCCCTTTCTTAACCCTTCCCCCTTCTTGCTACCTTCAGGTCTCTTGTCTCGCTCCCATAGGAAAATTTCTCAGGTGGGTTTTTCACTGTGGTTCATTCCCTCCCATGCTCTTCCATTTTCGCTTCATAGCTCACCATACAGGACTTTCACTGGCATACATTAAGGTATGGTTAAAGCTAACTAGAACAATCCTTCCCCTCATCAGAACAAGTATGGATTTCCTCCCCAATGGAAAAGGTCAACCTGAGACTAGAGTAAAGGACCACCCCGGTACTGACAGTTACAGTTCTACAAGGTGGGAATAAAGCTTTTGCTTAGAGCTGAATCAACACTCTTCAGACAGTAACCAGACTCCTCAAGAATCTGGATGTGGATTCTATCACTGTTTTTCACCCCAAAATACAAGACTTATGGCTGTGTATGGTAGGCCTACAGAAAAAAAAATAGTATTGAATACATGAACAAAAGAAAGAAAACAGACAAAACAACAGCTACTAAGAGAATATAGTTTGGGTATCTGTTTTGAAATGTTATGGTACTATTGTCTATATTTTAATAGGCACATGAGAAACATTTTTATGTTCTTCCTAATCTATCTCTAACAGAACCTTTGGCAGACAATGCTTGTATAAACTGAAGTAAAGTGCCTCTGGAATGACATTTTATTGCAAAGATTTCTGCATTTTTAATTTTATTTTCTTGCTTTCAAATATAAAAGTAAAATAGCATAATATAAATTATTACAAATGCAACCCTAGAGTTCTTAAATAATTGTATGTGACATTTTTGGTATAGTTCACTAAATCTTTGCATTAGGATTATGTTTGGGGCCTTTTCAGATAATCTCTGACAGTTCATCAGATTCGATTTGATCATGGAGATAATGATGTGACTCTGTTTATTTTAACCAGATCAGTCTCTATGAAAAAGCTAATCTCTCAGAAAAGATAAAAGCAAACATAGATGAGCTCAGAAAAGACTGTGCCATGATTAAAAAGCATGTCTTACTAGAATATTTGCCGTGTCTAAAAGATGAGCTATTATACAATTTAAAAATGAATACATTTAATATCCCCTTACAAATAGAAGTATTTCTCAATGATGCAGCATCAAGTGAAGAATCTAAAAACAGAACAAAATGTAGCATACAATGAGATGGGTACAGGGAGTATGCCAAAGAGTAAAACCAAAATACTGGGAAAAAGAAAACAAAATATAATTTAAAAATATTCAAATAAAGACATGCCTACACTAGGGATTTGCTAGAAATGAGAATTATGACCAATCCTTTGTGTGTGCATGCATGGGATTCAAAAAATAGAGACTGAGTTAAAGTGACTGGGACAGAATAAATGACAGATAAGACCTGAAGTTGAAGATTGAAGTTGAAGTTCAGCTCATTTCGGGGCTTTATAAGGTATGAGCAAAAGTTTAAGCAGACTAGACATCAGTGGACTCACATTTTGAAAGGACAACTGGATTTGCTGTTTAGACTGGATTGGAAGGGGACAAAGGCAGCCAGTGCCGGGGGTCTGTTGTGATAATCCAGATGGGAAGTAGGAGGGAAGAGATGGATTGATTGGCAAATGAGGTAGCAGGGGATATGGGGATAGTGGGAGTGCAGGGAAGGTAAAGGTGAGATTCAGGGTATATTTTTGGAGTTAAGTCACCACACTTAACCAATGTACTGGGCTGGTACTGGAACTTGGTAAGGATTTGGAAAGGAAGAGAGAAATTGAATCCTGACTTCCAGGATATTCTTGGTGGGGGGGCGGTGAAGATTACTGGGGATTTAACTGAGGGACACTTCACCACTGAGCCATATCCCCAGCCCTATTTTATTAGAGACAGGGTCTCACTGAGTTGCTTAATGCCTCCCTATAATTGCTGAGGCTGGCTTTGAACTGGCGATCCTCCTGACTCTGCCTCCTGAGCCACTGGGATTACAGGCTTGCGCCACTATGTCTGGCCTTGACTTCCAGGATTTTGACTTTTATAAGCAGATTGGATGTTGGACTACAAGGATCATAATGTAATAAAGAGATGATGATGATGAAAGTGAATTTCAGAATTGTTTTTTGTTTGTTCCTCTTTTTCATTAAGCACATATTCAAGACATTTTCCCAGGGATGAGCCAAATGCTCCTAGGTGACAGATTTTGATGTGTAGTGTGGATAAGACAAATTTGGGTGCAAGATGGATTATCCAACTCATCATTCTTTTAAAATTCAAATTGGATTAAAAATTATAAGCACATGTTTATAGCAAAATCTTATCAATCTACTTGCCAGAAGACTGTCTTTTAACCTCCCTGAGTATCATAGATTATGCTACAGAAACTCACAAAATATATGATAGATCCACTCTGGCAAGAGGAGACAGTGATTCAGCGGAGTATAACCTGATAGGTCTGCATTTTAGGGAAGTAGAGAACATGTTGAGTGGAGAAAAATTAAAGGTAAATAATATCTGAATATGTAAATAAGAGAACATAAATTTAATGCCATCTTCATTTAAGAAAATTGAAGGCAGATATAACAGAATAAGATATTGTTAAAACTGAATACTCAGTTCTGATTAAAATTTAGAAAAAGTAATTCTTAATTTTCTATAAATGGAAAGATACTTCCTCATCTTGATGAAAATTAGCTACCAGAAATCGCTGTAAACAAAACACTCAATGATGAGATATTAGAAGAAATTCCATTAAAGTCAAGAATAATTATGATACCTGTATCACTATAATTATCCAACACAGTAGCAAAATACTGGAATAAATTGTTCCTCTCATCAATAAAACTCACGCAGAAAACAAAAGAAGCAGAACTCACCACACAGATACTAGCTGAGGCCGTTCAAATGAAAGAAATACAGAGAGATTCTTAAGTAGATGGAATGAGGGGCTTTCTGATTCATAATAGGGACATTTGGAACATGTACTGCACTTCCCCAACCCACTACGTTAACAGACAATAAATATTTTTTGACGCTTGCAATGATCTGATGAAATTGTATACTTATTACTCCAATTTTATATATTAATAAGTTTACATATGGAAACAAGGAGATCCCCAATACTAATTTGCAATGAAGATCCACATCCAGGCAGTCTGGCCTAAAAGCCTGTAAATTTGGACTATGAAGCTTTCTGTCTTGACACTTGGCTTAACGCACACTCCCTTTGCTAGCAGCTCTTGTTTTTACTACTCACTGATTATATGTGTTTTGTTTTTTAGGCCATGAGATTTACCATTACAAAGCATGAAAAAGTGCTCCAATTCACTTATTCCTATATTAATGTACACATTTACAGTGTACAGGTGTCACTGGTCAATCAATTAAGAAGGTATTGGAAAACGATCCCCCACAGGCATAGATTTTAGATCTCTTAAACTTGCATCTTCCTTAATACATACTTTTCTAATTGTTCCATCTCCATCAGTTTGTAGCATCTCTGAATTTCATCATCACACCAAAGTAAAGGGTCAAACTCCAGAGAAATCTGTATGATATAATCTGTATAGTATAGTCTGTTTAATATGATTGGCTTACCATCTGTATATTATAATCTTTTTAATATACTATGTTATTTATTAAATTAGATTAGCATCTGGAAGAATGGTTCCTGGGATGAACAGTGCTTTAAATTCATATCATTTTCAATAGACTGAATTACTGCTTGTGTCAATATTTACAGATGTAGTTACTGTGAAACCTGAATGGAAGATCATTGTCTACAGCAATCATGGCTAATAATGAATTCCATAGTTAAGTTCAATTGCATTAAGCTATAGAACTCAATTTTTAATACATGATATTTCTGGCTAAAACAAAAATATAGAGACCATCATATATTTAGCACAGTGTTAATGAATATCTGATATTAACAAGTTTTATTTTAAGTAAACAACAGAGATACACTTCATTGAGTGCAAGAATTTTCAAAGGTAAAGAAAAGAAATAATATAATTTAGCTAAGATCTTAAGTGTCATGTTTGAATAAAGAACATTACAAATATTTTTTTGATGGAAGTGTGAATCTAAACAAAACAAGAAAAACTTGTTATGAGATAAAACAAAGCAAGAGAAATACAATGTGAGATGTACCTATTATTGATAACATTATTTTATCATTCTAGCAAAGAAGCACATGAAAATTCTATTTATTTATTCATTCTTTCATTTATTCATTCATTCATCCATTCATTCAGCACTGGGGATTGAGCCCAGGAATGCGTAACCACTGATTCAGTCATTATGTTTTTTTTTAATTATTTGTTTTATTTCTTTTTATTATTTATTTATTTATTTATTTTGAGGCAGGGTCTTGTAAAAAATTGTTTGAATCTTGCTAAGTCGGTGAGCTAGCTTTGATCTTTCGATCTACTGCCTTGGCCTCCTGCTTATATGCCACCATGTCCAGCAAAAAGTATTCTTTACTTGGTCTGGGGCTGTAGCTCAGTGGTAGAGTATGTGCCTAGCATGCTTGCGGCACTGGGTTCATTCCTTTGCACTACATAAAAATAAAATAAAGACATTCTGTCGATCTACAACTACAAAAATTATTTTTTTAAAAAAAGTATTCTTAAAAAAATAGTATCTATTCTTCATTAGCTTTTACTAAAGGTCATTTTATGCATCTACAAATAATCTAACAGTAAAAATAATGTAAGTACTTTAATGTATAAACCATATTGTGTGTGCATTCTATAACTCCATAGTATGCTATGAAATACATATCCTATTTTGCACAGTCAGTATATTTTGAGAGTAACTTGTTTCTCACTTCCACTCTTCCATTTTTTTGACTAATTATTTGTACAACTGCAAAAGAAATCTAAAATTTGAGGAACTATTAATCTCTTGCTTAAAAATTTTTAGCAACTATTCATTTTTAAGAATTAATTTCATTATGTGCCTACATCATTGCATACAATTGTTTCTCGGTTGATTTTTCCAGTCTCTTAGGCATCCATTTTGGTTTATTTTACTTCTTGATCATGATCCCTTTGGGGACAACTCATATTTATTCACATACAGCTTCTTCTAACTAAAGTGTGATTTTCCTCATTGCTTACATGGCTACTTCCTTTTGTTATTTCTCAAATTAAATATAATCATGGAAAGGTATTCTTTAAAATCCTCATCATAAAGTCCCCTCTTGAATTTCACGTCAGTTCCTTTTGTTGTGGTTGTTGTTGTTTGTTTTCACAGAAGTTTCTTTCTGTTGTTGTATGACTCCCCAACTAGAATATGAATTCCACAGAGGCAGGAGCCATGTCCATCTGAACTCCTGAACAAATCACTGGGCTATAAATGCTGGTGGACTCAGAAAAGCAGTGATGACTAATTGGAAAGCAGCAATTTTTGCAAAATAAAATTGAGAAATCATATGTGAAAAAGGGCAATTTATATTCCTATAAAATGTATAGTTTTAGGCTTAAAGTCATTATTGAAGAGTAAAAGATTTATTGATAAAAATATTGTAATTATCTAATAATTTTTTAATATTTATTTTTTTAGCTGTAGTTGGCTAAAACTACACTAGCCAGGCAAGCACTCTACCCCTGAGCTCACAACCCCAGCCCTCTACAGGGTAAATTCTAAAGCATGTATTTTGTTTTGTTTGTTTGTCTGTTTGTTAATTCTGGAAATCTTTTATTGGATACTTGGGATTGAACTTTGAACTCAGGGGTACTTAACCACTGAATCACATCCCAAACCCTACTTTTTTGTATTTTATTTGGAGACAGAGTCTCACTGAGTTGCTTAATGCCTACTTTTGCTGAGGCTGGCTTTGAACTTGTGATCCTCCTGCCTCAGCCTACTGAGCCACAGGGATTATAGGCGTGTCTCTGGAAATCTTTTTTTCTTCAAAAATTTTTTTCACCTGGGTAAACTTTAAGCATGACAAACTAATTGTGTAAAGTAAAAACCCTTTATCTAGACCTGTTCATCTCCTACTTCCCCCCAATTTAGTAAATGGTTCTATCCATACAAAGAGTTTTGAATTCAAAATCAGAGTCTTCCTTCATTCTCTTTTCTTTACCCCTCCAAGCCAATCTGTCAGCAATTCCTGAAATGTTGAAACATAGCCTGAATCAGTCCACTTCTCAACTACACACTATCCATCTTAGACCAAGAGGCTAGCAAGTGGCCAAGACTTTGGCTGGAATTTTTGCCTTTATTGACAGGTGATATAGGAAGTTTTATGCAAAATGAGACAAAGGGCCTTGTGGAAAAAATTGAAAGGGAATGCTTACATCTACACTGAGAGGGCTTTAAGAGATACTGTGTTCTGAAACCATTGAGGGACTGAAAATCTACATACATACATGGGCCTCAAAGGGGGCTTGGGAATGAGGGAACTTTATAGTTGAGTGGCACAGTCCTGAGAAGAGCATAGTGTCAGACAGCAGAGAAAGGTCTGGAAGACCTTCCAGAATCTATCCACAGGCTTTTCATTCTCAATACACTGGACCATTTGACTTAGGTTTGAATTATACATGTTTCTCATAATACCTTTGGCACTTGTCATATTGCTGTGGCATTTTTAGAATTATTTTTATGTAGTGCAGATTAGAAAACTCAAAAGATGAATATGTACTATAACAGAGTAAAGGAATTATTCTATGATTTAAAATAACATTTTTCTGACATTGAAATATCTACCCTTTACCTAGCCCCATGATTGATCCCATGTGTTATTCATATTCCTATGGACAGTGTCAGCATAATATTTAATATTTGTTGGCACCTGTCAAATGCAATTAGTTTATAAGCTGATATGCCACTTGAATCTGAAGAGCATTGTTTTTATTACATAAATATTATATGTTTATGTGTATGTGTGTGTGTTTTATATTCCTCACTGAATAAGAGCTAATTTAATACATTGATGACTATTTCTAGTGAATTTACTGAGATAACATTTTTTAAAAATCTCAGCAGTTCTTCTACCACATCCTCATAAATACTCCATGGTTCCTACATGATTCATTTTTATTCAGTCTGATTTCCATAAAAAAACCTAAAATCACTTTTTAATCAAATTAAAACTCTGGTATTTATAATACTTTGATGATTACTCAATTACAGTGTAAGCATACATATGTGAAAGTGAACTATATTTAGAGAAATGACAGTACTCTGAAATAAATGAGTTCAGATGAATAATTACTTTATATAAATAAGGCCGAGAATTTATAATACATCATCTGCCTGATCCAGCAGTGCAGAAAGAAGAATTAGGCCTTGAAGATTGTTAATTATAACCTTAATAACTGATGGCGAACTCTCACTAGAGTATATATTCTTCATTGTAACTTGCACTCAGGAAACATGACACCTTTAAGAATATTTTTTTGTAAAATGTTTATAATGTCTGTAAAAGATGCTCTAATTTGATATAAATATATTATTAAATAAAATTTAGTTTTCAGTGTATTTTTGCTCAATTGAGAGACCTGATATGAAAGAATGAGTATAATATTATGTTTTATGGTTTAAAAGCAATTCCTCAAAAATACAACAAATCCATATAGAAAATTTAAAACTCATCCCTATCATCTACTTGCACCCAATCAATTTCCCATACTGGAGAGAGAAATGAAGATATGATAGCAACTATTAAAAATTAAAACTTTGTTTAACATTGAATTTTAACAACCAGCTAAGTCTACATGTTTAGGTATTATTTAAAGCAGGGTAAAAAAAAATTCTCTACATTGTGGAGAGGGTCCTCAATTCCTGTACAGGGATTCAGTCATTAGGGAGACTTTCGTAATGCTGACTTCAGGATTTCTCTATTCCTATTTAGTGGATATTTGTATGCAATTCCTATGCGTGATTTTCCAAAAGGTTCATTATCAAGGAGTGTTTATTTTGATCTCTAGATATTATAGAACACAGGCAGTGATTCCCTGGACTATGCTAAGAAACCTGTGCCGTTCTGAGGAGACAGCCAGGATGTGGGAGCTGGCATCCGGCTCGGTTGTGCCCGACATGGCCCATCTTCCTCCAGGTGCTGGAGAAAAACGGAAATCTACTTCCACATGCTCCTTCAAACTTCTCTGTCAGAGTGTGGCACTCTAGCCTGGCAGGGTACAGACAGCCTGGCTTCTCTTCCTCAACAACCCAGTTCAGCCTGATCCACCTTGCATTGCTCATAAAAGAAAACTGCCACTGAGGAACTACGTCAGCATGATCTTATTCCCCCCAGCTCCTGAACATTACTCAGGTGACATTTATTGAGAAATCATTGTTATCTTGTAGGGTAGTAATTATTTTCACTTCACTATTTCAAGTACCGTAAACGTTTCCATGAGGAAAATATTATCTTCTTTTTCAGGAGGGAAAACCACGGTTCAAGGGGGCTTTGTAAATTGATCTGGGGAACACAGTGTGGGGAGGCCAGGACAGCTAATTACAGTCTCCTGGGATGGGGAGGGCATTATTTTATTTGATTAACTGATTTATATACTTTAGTCACTGTTATATCCCACCTGAGTAAGGTTTTACATGCAAACAGAATAGGTGAAACTGTAATATTCAATATTAATTTGTTTTAATTGTAAAATTTTCAGGACTAGTAAAAACTAAGTTTTCTGGATCTGATAGTATAAGCTTTAAACACATGAGGGTTCAACTTCTCATTGAAACAATTAAATAGTTTGAGATGGAAGAGTATCAGTCCTTTGCTATAGTTTAAGAACGTTACCCTTATTATCCCAGTTTGACTAAATTGCAGCTGATAAGTTGTTTAAATATGAAATGTGTTTTAGGTGATAAAATGTCAATAATACCAAGAGTAAATGAATGCTATGTAAGAGCCTAATTAATTAGGAAATGATCCCTGAGTACCATCTGGCACCTAGTAGAATTTGTGAATCTAGCACTTAGACATGGATGCAAAGCCCAGGGGCCATGAGCAGAGACAGTATTCAGATGTTGAGTGAATCACAGGGTCCTTGAGGACAGGGAAGGTTATGATATAAGGCTCTTTTTATATTTGAACCATCTGCAAAGCACCACTTACTAGTAAAGTACAACCTATTTTCAAAGATTATTTTTATAAGGGTTCCATGTCTCCCGAATCCTCAATGTTATCCTGGGACAGGTGTTTCTCTTTGTGCTAGGACTGTTGTTCTTGTATCATGCTGAAATATGTCTTCATAAAAGGAAACAATTATTATCATTAAATATTTAAAAATGCTTTGTAAATGTTACTGCACTTTTTTCATGGTTATTTTTATTTGACAATTGAAATAGGTTTGTAGATATAGATGCATGCACATAATATCTATGTATTCTACATATCCTATTAACAAATATGTGATTACACATTGTCAACAATTTTCAATCCTTATAAATGTGAGTCAAATATATAGAGGTTTTCCATCACTGTATCCACTTGAGAATATTTGCAGTCAACATGCAGAAAGAATGCTGCAAACCTTTCTTTCCCTTTCATCATTCCAATATTATTACTCTTTTCCCTGTGTCCCCTCTTCATTATTAATTTTATAATCTCTGATCGACTTCTACTCACATATCATTAGCACATTATTTCAAATTTGGTTTTTGTTGAAGCTCCCATCTTAATTATTTTTTGCTTCACTAACAGCTGGTATCCTTGTTTATGTATCTTTGGAAAACATGAGATGTAATGGAGAGGGGATACAGTCTTTCCATCCAGTGATTAAAAATATTCCCAGCAAACCAGCATTTTTTTTCATTCCATTTTTAGTATCATCATGCACAAATTGTCTTAGAGTGTATATTTTAAAAGTACAGAGTGAAGGAAAACATAATTTCACGTAGGCATTAAGAAAACAATTTTTCTTCTGAGAAAAAGAATTAAATATGTTACTACCCAAGATCGTTACCAAACTTGACCAACGCTTTGCAGAATTCCATGTAAGAATTGTAGATGGTACAGCACAGGAGTGGTAAAATATTATATAAGTTATGAAGATTATGATTTTAATGAAGATTTTTCATAGAAAATTAACAAAAGCTTCAATTTTTTTTCTCATAAGAATGATGTCAAAAAGGAAGGAAAATAAATAAATAGTTAATTTATAACCACAGGAGAAACACTTAACTGGAATGTTCTATTCCTGTGAAAGCCTCAGGAGAGATTTACCTACTGAGCCAGTCCTTTTACAAATGAAAAGCTTTCTACATGAAGTCTCTGAAATATGTGTGTGGGTTGTATGGATTCTATTTGAAATTATTAATAATAAAATTTCCCAAATTTGCTTGGTGTTAGTTCATTAATAATGCCTTCTTCAAATAAATATTTGGGGATGGATTTGTATCCATTTTTATAATTTTGTGTGTTCTTCCTTCCCACATCCCTTTCTATATATAAAATACATGAATATTGAAAACACAAGCAGGGCTTTGCTTAGCAATCCAGAGGAAGCAAGGATTCGCAGGAAAATTGCAGATTAATAATATTTAGTGTATTTATAGATTCAAGACTTAAAATGGTAGGATCAAACAAATTTTTATAAGAATAAAATGATTCATTTTTAAAAACTAAGTATACTTCAATGGTTTTGTTACCATTAGGGCCATATATTTGGTAGCAAATGTACACGAGTCCTCTTTCTTTGTGTATAATCACTTCCCAACTATTCGGCCTACAGAACTAACTGAAATCTGAAATCTAAGACAACAAATAATTCTGAGAATGTAAAGTGGCCAAACGGTGACTTATACTTAAAGTGCTTATTTAAATAATATGAATTATTTTAAAAGATATATAAAGTACAGACAAATGTATACTATGTCCTGAAAACCTAGTTTAAAAAATAACTATCAAATTCATATGAGTAACACCCTATTTTAAGTAGAGACTAACTGACAAGAGGTATCTGAAAATAGATTTCAGCATTACTTGGGAGGCAGAAGTTAATGCATGTGCAATATGTTCAATAGTACTAAAAAGCAACTCTGCATGTTTTTCAGGAAGTATAATTCCAAATAGGTCAGTCACACTGAAGGAGAACTTCTTTAAACATAAAACTCCCCACCTCTGTGAATAATTGCATGCACCTACCATTTGGGTGTACTGCTGCATTTTAATAAACTGTCATTAAGATTTTAGTAATGGTGAAGTGGGCTCTTTATATTGTCTGATATTTTGATTTACCTAGAGAGTTTAATTATAATAGAAACATTATCAAAATAAATGGATTTACATTTCTTGTTGTATATGTGTTTTGGGGTATGTGTGGGTATTTTTTGTGATAAAGCAAATGATCCTCTTAAAGAATAATGCCTCAGAAGTCAAATGTATTCTCTTTTGCAAATTTGTAGAAAATTTCTGACAAAATAGTATTTGCCACAAGATGCAACTCCACTGCAGTTGCCACAGATGAGTTCACAGTTAATCTTTTTGACTTTATATTTTAAGGCTTAATGTTTTCAGTTACTGTTCCAGTAGGAAATGCAGGTCTGAAAGGCCCACCCTCAGCATCTTGAGAATCAGATCAACAGAAAAGGCAAATTCTCAGGAATCAAGTAGTACATTATGTATTTATTCCCTTGATAGATTTTTTGACATTTTATTCAAAGATTTTAAAATATAAAGGCTAAATAAAATCTCTGTAGGCTGACTCACTCAGAGACTATAATTGCTCACATTTAGTCAACAATACCAGAAAAATCCAAAAAAAGTGAGAACCGTGAGATCACTGATTTCTTTGGAAAATGAAGGTGTATATTACTTGTATTTTTACTGATATTAAAAGAGAGGCTACTTTTTCTGAGTGTGAAGTCTGTTAGTTTTATTTACACTCTGAGAATTAGCAAAAAGTGTTTAAGAAGGGGTTTTCTTCAGTGATAAACCTGTTTGATCTGGAATTCTTGGATCCAAATCTCCCAATTTGCTTTGCATTTTGACTTCTGAGAAGATAAGAACTGTATTTGTGACAATGCTGTTGAAATTACACAAATCTGGTTTTAACTGATAGATTCTATACTGTTGTATTGGTATTCAAAGAGAGAACTTAAGTGAGCAATCTTCTCCAGGTTTTGTTAATAGAACTTTATAATCTCATTCCTTCTCTAAGTACATGCTTGATTTGTACATTAGGGAGACTTGGAAAACTAGCTCTTTGGGTTGGCATGGGAATACAAAGCAGACTTCTTGGCAGTAGAACACCATCCAGAATCCAGGATCTAAAGCTAATGCCCAAAGTCAGACCCCACAGGATCTAGTAACAGGGTAATGGGTGTTTCTACTGCTTTTCAATGATACATGCTCCACGTATCTATGGTAAGATAGTGTCAGCTTAGCGAGGGCTGCGCGATTCTGTGGCTTGTCATTTTATCTCAAGTGATAGAGCTCGGATGGGAATGCCGGCTCTGATTCCTAAGATACTGTGCCTTTCCTAGGAGTCCTGGCACCTGCTCGAATTTTTACAGTCAAGCACACTGACAAAGAAAGATCCTCCTGGTTCTTTCTGGAGCAGGAAGGCAAAATATTTCATGTGAACTCAGTCAATGTTTTTTGGAACAGCTGTTTTGGAAAAATGACACAGAAACTGATAAAAGTATGTCAGCTCCTTTTAGTGTCAGAAAAGTCCCTTTGAGACAAAGCAAGACCTGTTCTTCCATGGCTGGTTGTAAAACCAGAAGTGACACTGGAAAAATGAATAACCTGATGAAACAATATGAATTTAACATTGAATTTATTTAACTGTTTATGGTTTGAAGGATAAATTAAATGTCAACAAAATAAAAAAATAAGTGATGAATTTCCTTTCAAATTAAATTTAAAATTGTCCATTATACTTTACACTCAGTTTAGAATGTCTTTGATGTATGAAGAGTGCTAATACATTGACATTTAGTTTAATATCTTAACTGATTTTTTAATCTTTGCAAGCTATTTTTAATTATCTCTTCATGGCAGTATATGCAAAGTTGTTCTGAAATAAATAGCAAGATTAGGGTTTGCATAATACTTTTTTTCAATACAACTGATTTGGACTATTCTTTGAGAACATAAAGGTGATTAGAAATACCTCTCTTACACAGTAGAAATACTGGCTCATTTTTATGCTAGCATGTGGTAGGAGACCTGCACTGACGAGCCGCTTGGCTTCTAGAAGCCCAGGTTGCTCAGCCTCTGCTTCTGTAGTGCCCCAGGGCTCTGCCAGCTTCACTAATGAGCCATTCCTCCAATCTCTGCATTCTTTCTTCCCAGATTTAAATTAATAGCCTGCTTCAAATCTCAAGCCATAATGTCCACATGCACCATCCTTGAATGAACATAATTGTCCAATGCTCCTTATCTGTTGAATTTTACTAAGGAAAACCAGCCAGATCAGGGCCTCTAAAAATATATAAATAACAAATTCATGTTATCAGTCCCTGATACTGGTGGTCCTGTGTTTTCTAGTAAGTCTCTCTTTCATTCTGCATTTGGGTAGGTTTAGAACAAATGCACAATATCTCCTATTGTGTCAGTTATATGAATTACCATGAAATCTTATCCCTGATATTAAAAGGGCATTATGTACCCTTCAAGGTGAAAATATAGACTTACTACTTCTGTAGTTTTTATTAATACCAGAATCATATGTTTTTAGTAAATCAATTGAGATATATTCTAATTTTAATCAATGTCAAAGATAATTAAAAAATGTTTTACAAAAAGGTTAATATGATAGCCTCCATCATTTGTATGGTCTAAATCAACAGTAGGGCCATCCAAAAGAGTTTACCTCTGAAAGCATATTCTGATGCTATTAAAGTGAAACAACATATAATCAACCCTCTTCATCTTAAGAAAGTCATTCTTTTACATTTGAAAATAAGTGCGTGGTGGGGGTGGGTGAGCAGTTTTTAAAATAATTCTAGTTAAATGAGATATCCCAAAAGAAAGGTATTAAGCAAATATAAAAAGCTTTATTGTATAGAAAGTGGACTTCTGTTTCTGTAATAGCTTTTGTACTGCCCAACTAATCACACTGCTTATTTGGCTATGTAACATACAGGAGCTTTGAGTAGGGTCTCTTCATCATCTTCAGTTTGCAGATAAAAGGAACCAGTGACAGGCAAACCAGACCTACTGCTTATATGCCAACTTCAATGTTGCTCCAGCAGACGCCAAAATCTCCAACCCAATACTTTGCCCTTAAGAGATAAAGCCCCCCAAATATAGTACCTAACACGTTTCGAGCTATTTATTGCAGAAATAAAGAAACTTATTTTTTTACTGTATTGATTAAAAAATACTATGGATGATTTCAAGTACAGGCATAGACACTTCCTAAAACAATTTACTATGTTCCCATCATTTTGTTTCAACAATATGAACACTCATATTAAACATACAATGTCACCAAATTAACCTCATCTTGCTGTCACAAAATTATTGTTATTACAATCCCAGATATCATATCATCTTTCTCTGTATAATACTAGAAAGTAGACTTTTAAACAACATTATTATGACATTGGCACATAAGCAATAATTCATCTTATTGGTATTCAACTTTCCCAAATTTTTATGTATAAATATGTAAGTATTTATATGACATTTACACATAGCTATATATTCCTAATACTGCTATGTCATGAATATGTAAATAGGTATCCTGCATGTTTATATGCACATATGGGCATATGGGCAGGTATATACATCCATGTGGATATGTATATTACACATACACTTTTATGTCAAAATCTACATTAAGTTTACATACAGTGTTTGGTTCCATTTTAAAAAATCATTTTAAGTTCTTTGTACTTAAGATTTTCTCTCCTTTTATTTTTCTTATTGTTTGTTGGTTCAAATAATTGTATGACTTACACAGGATAATTTTCCAAATTTTGAGTTTTTGTCTGTTGTATTCCCATGGGGTGTTTAATATGTCTGCCAATCTCAAAATTACTTGCAAACTGATAGTTTGATATTGCCTATAGGCTTGCATTTTCTGGTTCTATATTTTAAAAATACATATTTTATAGTGAGTACATTCTATTGCATAAAATTAGAATGAATATTTCAGGTTTATTTTCTTCTTCTTTCATGATGTTAACACTGGCCCATCTAATATAGAGGTCACCATAAAATTTCTACTTGATGGCTTGAGCTGCTACTCTTTCCAATTTTCAAAATCCATCATTTTATTAGGGATTCCAAAATGTTAATATTCTAATTCTCTTTTCTTTTGCAGTTATCACATAAAATTCTATAAGGGAGAATTTTCCTACATGAATTACTTGGTTATAGCAAAGTTCATATAAAAAAGAAAAAATAATAAATGATTGATGTTTTCCTTCTCCATTTTTTGCATGTTAAAAAAATGAGTCTCATAAATTGCAGATTGGGTATATCCTAGCCAGAATACTGTCAAAAGTGACATGTGTTCACAGAATGCATATTGATTTTAATATTGCTTGATAAAGAATAATAAAATGCACCAGAAGGGGAATATAATATGTATTCATATAGGTGCACTTATATTCATATTGGCATGGTAGATATTTCTCAGGAAATTATTTTGAATGTTTAAAAATTGACTCTGAAACATAAATGGGATTTTAGTACAGTGTTTATTGTGAATAAATTTTATGTGGTAACACAAGAGCTGGCCTTTTCCTGGTAACTCGCTAATAAGAAAAAGGAAATTTAAAGTGCAGTAAATTCTTTCTTATTATTTTTCTGCTAACTGCTTGATATTTTGCTCACATTTTCCACATGACATATATCATTCTTACTTTGTGGAAAAATCAAAAGTCCCATGAGCCAGGACTTGAAGAGAAAACTGCCTGCTTTTGAAACCATGACCTACAATTCATTTTTGTCCAGTATGAAAACTGTCTTTCCCCCTGCCTCATCTTCTCTCAGCACAAAAGTCAGAAAGAGCAACCTACCACCTTGTCTGGTTTTCCTGTAACTTGATAATCATTAGAAAAGAGTCATGGCACTCAGAGTCATAGACTTCCAGTTAAGATAAGCTATTCTTGTAATTTATCAAGTTTAATTAATGCCACCTGATCACTTTTGAAAAGCAAACCGAGTCAGTGCTCTTTTTTGTATTACTCACCTATAGCATGCCTAATACTAGAGTATTAAATGGTGGGTTAAAACTGAAATCAGGGCTGGGGTTGTGGCTCAGTGGTAGAGGACTTGCCTAGCGTGTGTGAGACACTGAGTTCGATTCTCAGCACCACATATAAATAAATAAATAAAATAAAGGTCCATCAACATCTAAAAAATATTCTAAAAAAGAATCTTAGTTATTTAAAAAAACTGAAATGAGAGAATTGGACAAAGTTTGAGAAAATGATGCTTTGGGACAAAACAAAGAAAACAGGAGTGTTCTGAAGTACTCAGAACAAAAACTATAGTTTAAATCAACTCAAAATTAAAATTCAGTTTCTTTAAAACCACATTATCGAAGAAGCTGTTTTTATTTATATCAAGAGGCTTTTAAATATTTATTAGTGTATCACAGTTATACAAATTAGTTCATTTTGACATATTCATAACCACATATAACCAGTTTGCTCCATTCCAATCCCCAATTCTCCCCCTTCCCTCCTCTCCTCCTTCCCCAGATTCCCTCCCTCCACTCTATTGGTCTTCCTTCTACTTATTTATCATTTTGCTAATTTGTGTATTATAACTATATGTAAAAGTTAAAATCATTATAACTTATTCATACCTGCCCAGAGCATGGTGTAGTTTCATTTGACAGTTCCTTGCCATTCCCATCCTTCCTGCCTCCCCATCAGTCCCCCTCCTTTCTTCTGCTGTCCTCCCATTTTTATGAGATTCTCCCATTTTAAAATCCTATTTCTCCCCAGTTTTCCCTGCATATGAGAGAAAACTTCTAATTCTTGGCTTTTCAAGTCTGGCTTATTTCACTTAGCAACATTTTCCCCCAGTTCTACCCATTCACCAGCAAAGAATATATTTCATTCTTCTTTATTGCTGAGTAAATAATTCTTCATCCATCCATTTGGTGATGGGCTCCTAGATTTTTCCAAAGCTTGGCTACTGTGAAATGGGCTGCTATACACATTGGTGTGAATGTATCTTTATACTGTGCTGATTTTAGTTCTTTTGGATAAATACCAAGGTTTAGGATAGCTGGGTCACATGGTAGTTCCATTCCTAGTATTTTGAGAAGTCTTCTTACTGGTTCCCAAAATGATTGTACTAATTTTTGACCTACCAACATTAAAAGAAAGTATGTTTTCCCTGTATCTTCGCCAACTTTTCCTTCAGAATTATAGGTATCAATGATTCATTTATACCTACCATATCTTGTTTATTCAATGATCTGCATATTAAATAACATGCATATGTACTTGCAATATTTTTAAACAAATATAGTATTTTTTAGTAATATGGGGAGCAATAACTTCCTATGGACAATATTCATAATGATTATTTTAATTATAAACAACAGTGGCTTGACTTTGGGCCCAAATCTAAGCATAAAACATATCCACTAACAAAATTTTGCTCTACAATAAAAGTTTTTCCAGCTCCTCTTATCACATTAAATATGCAAGTCTTGATGGCCTTTATTGGCTTTCTCTTAGCAGTGAATCCATCCTAGGAAACTTAATTACCAACAGATTACATTCATTATATTTAGGGAACTGGCATTTGACAATTCTTCTATTACCTAAAGTTTTAAAAAATGTCATTTTGATCAAGAGTACTTTGAATTTTTAAAGTAGTTCAAACATCACTAAAACATTGAAAACACTTAATCTTGATATCCCAAATAAGATTTATATTTATTCACCAAATATTCAAGTACCTATGTTTATTCACCACTCTTTTTTAATATTTGAAGATTGTTTTCATTATAAGTTTACTTGAATATTTTATCTTTCTTTTTATTACAAATTTGAAACTTTACTAAAAATGGTGGCAGAAAAAATAAAGAAAATGCAAAGAGAATTGGATTTGAACTTCATTACTCAAGAGTCAAGATAAGGTGGAAATGGATGAACTATGGATGCAGACCTTTGAGAGACTTACATAGACCACGGAATGTGCATACTTCCACCTGGGCAGGCAAGGATTGCCCCCAGGCCCAAAGATCCATGCTTGAAATTGAGTGAGGGAGATTCAAGTATAAATATTTTAGAGATTTTCCAGTGCTGTACAACAAGGTGAATCAAAGTTTACACCTAACTGAGGTTGCCCAACCTGTGGAACCCTGGAAGGTCAAACCCACACTTGTGTTCTCAGTGGAAACAAAACCTTCAATGTCATTACCTTCAGTTTATGGGAAGAACCATAAACAAGAGAGAAAGCCAAAATAAAGAAGTATATAAAAAGCAGTAACCAATAGTAAATCTATATGACCAAGGTCCACATCTGTAACCTCTATAAGGCAGTTCATCAATCAAAGGCGTATATAAGAAAGGTTGTGCCTGGCAGTGTTTGACAGAGTCAGGTGTTCACAGACATTACAGAGTCTCAGAGTACGTCATTCTGTTTCATTCATGATGAGTTTTCTTATTGAAGGACTTTAAAATATTTGGAAAGTTTATAATAAAACCGAGAAAGTCATTGAGGGTCATGCAAAAATTTGCAGAGTTATGCTTCTTTGCCAATTAGGTCATTTAAACTATCTAAATACTTTTTGGTTGAATGAAGTATCACTTTACATTTGATTAGTGAGAGATGCCTTGTTAAATGATTTTTTAAAGAAAACTAAAAGAATTACATTAGATAAAAAAATGAATCCAGTATTTTTCAAATGCTTTCATAACATACAAATATTTTTCTATAATAGGACCATGTCTGAAATAGAGAACTACTTCTTTAGTATGCAGATGATATAAAAGGATCTGATCTTTCAGAGTATTTGACTCTAGTGGTTCAGAATTAAAATATGTTATCATAAATATATTTACTTTCTTCCAGATTAATTATATATCAAAAAAGTTTAAAAGTGAGTTATCACTACTTTCAGATAATTGAACATTTAAGTAATTTAGTAAATAACTGTGGTCATCATCAATTGCACCATTGTGAAATGTATATCAAAACCTGACCCATGGTTTATATATTTTATAGCTGAAAATTAGATTAATGTCAGTTTTAACAATGAAGCTAAAATATCCTTATTCCTTTTAATGTTTTCTGGTGACTACTGAGTTTGGTTACATTGTTTAATCTTTGCCTTACTCCTACTTTACTTCTTATAGTCTTACCTTATGGAAGAAACTTGAGTTTGAGTGACCTCATCTCTATTTTTCTCTAAGCTATTGTAGCTTATGTCTTATTGAAGATAAATATTAATACATTGGTTATTAAACACTAAGTATTTGTTCATGGATTCACACTGTCATGTGCTTATCAAGTTGCTACAGAGCATATAATTTGTAGATAGTGTAGCTTGCTATAAGCCTGATCATACAACAAGGAGCAGAATACAGCCATCTGCAGCTGTGGCATGGCAAGAAATTCCCTTATATAACAGCAAGCACAAATGACAGGAGATGAACTTCCTCTTTCACTTACTACTTTAAAAGCTGGCCACTCCTCTCCTATAGACTCTTCTACATACGTGAGTGCTTCATTTTGCCAATATTGCTTAAGCCTTCAAAATGAAGCAGACTTCTGCAAGGAACTGGAAAGAAATTAGGGAACTCTCTCCGCTAAGTCACTCCCAGCTCTAGTTCATGCATCACCCTACTGTGGTTTTGCTCTTCGAGTAACAAATCAAAGTGAAAACAACCAAGTCAAGCACCTCCCTTCTTGCTCATTTAGGACTGTGAATGGATTTACTGATCTGCCTATGTTCAAAGTTCTAAACCCTAACTTTTACTCAAGACACGAAATCTCCCACAGTTAGCAAAAATGATTTGCAAAGGCTTAATGGGCATAAAAGACCACATAGATCTCAGAACGGTTAAAAGGAGTGTGAATCTAAAGCTTTTTTATTTTCTTCTTTTATTGTTTCTAAAGATTGCAATATTCCTAGTCACTCATGAGTTTTACTAGATTCTATTGCCACTTTATGAATTGATAATTAGTGGTAAGTCACATCGTGATTATTGTGCCTGGAGGATTTCAAAACTTGGCCTTCCATGTCAAAGAATTCAGTGGCTTGGATTTGTCTTCCAAGCATTTGCATTTTATTTTTAAAAGTCTCATCATAGTAAGTTTTGGAAAAAATTAATTACCAGAGATTGTCAAAAATTGTATGAATAATATGACAACCAAATTGCTAATTTTGCATTTCAATCATCTAACAACTTAATTTTAAAAACAGATTATTTTGTTTTGCAATAAATTATAATTACATAATAGTGTATTTAAAATCTTGATATTTTGCCAGTGAAGATATTTGCATAGATTTAGTTATTTTAAGTTTTAAATTGCATAAAAATATCATTTCCTTGATCTTTGAGTTTTTCAATGCTCCTTAATAACATATGCTCAAGATGAGCCACTCACTCGAATTCCCCTATTACCAGCTCTATTGTAAATATTACAGCTTTTTCAAGGCAAAAACAACTTATTACAGTTAAAAGATAAAGCTTTATTACTGCCATAGGATTGTTTGATTTAGATTATAGGTAACATAAATCATATTTTGATGAAACCTAGGTTATCAAGAATGAGCAAAGTATTTTTAATTAATCATTTAATTAACATCAGTATAAGTTGAGATAGTAAGACAATAATTGAGTGCATAGAATCCCCGTTTTTAGAAACCCATACCATTTCTTGCAGTGTAATCCAAACATCCTTAAATAAAGCTTTATGCACTTAATTTTCTTTGACATATAGATTTATTAGTCACAACTTGCTACTGTATTTACTCAAATCTATGCCATGGTTTAGATACAATGATTAATTAGAGATATCTTCATTGATTATTCTATTTATCTGAAATAATTTTCATTATGTTTGCAATTCTATTGTAGCTTCTATAATTCAGCTTTTTAAAAACTATATACTCATTAGGATTAAAAGTAATGATGGATATATTCTGGTGATATTATTACTTCACCAAATTCTCATGATCTGGTAGTTTCTACCTTACATTTTTCTTACAAGGAGCATCAAGCAGTATCTCTTCATTATAGATACCTCTTCTGCAAATGTCAGTTCTTTTATGAGTACCTGAAACTACTGTCATTTTGTTTCAGTGAATTTCTCAGCAGATAAGCCAAATAAAGCCTCTTTATATTATAAATAGTATAAATTATTGGCATAAAAGCAATGTGTAATTTATGGGCAAAAATGAATAGACAGATCAGGAAACACAATGATAAAGAAGCTGCACATATAAATGCCAAACCTGAAGATAACAATGTTTAACATTTCTGCATCTTTTGTTTTACAAAAAAGAGACACCCATTACACACTCCTGGTAACCTGATCAATTTTTAAACACTTCATAAATATATTACATATTAAATATCATAAATAATGAGTAAGTCTTCCCTTATCATCAAACTGTAATTTTTAATACCACAAACAATATTACAAGAACTGAATCTTTGTAAGCTTCTTTCATACTTTTCCTAGGACATATTCTTAGAAACTAGAAGAGTTGAGTAAAAAAACTTTAGTTTAAAGTTTTGATAAGAAATTATATCATAAATTTTGTATCAATTGACACAATTCACTTTTGAGGGGTTCATTTCCTTAACACTCTATGCAAAGTAAATATCCTTTTTCCCAATTTAATAAGTGAAACACTGCATCTAGTGATACTTCTATTTGCACTTATTTGATGATGAAAAACTGATCATTTTTTTCATAAACTTATGACCATTTCTCTGGCTTATGACCATTTTCTAATTTCTTTGGGAAATGTGTGTTTCAGGTTTCCTGTTGGGAATATATTATCAATTTTAAATTGTTAAAAACTAATTATATCATTATTTGCCTATTGTATATGTTGCAATAGTTTTTGAAGATTTCATTTGCTTTCCGTTTTCATGTAAGTATTGTTCTCTACATAAATATTTCTGTTTTGCATACATCACACATGCTGGCATTTTTCTTAGTTTCATGTTTTAGATCCTAGGTCTTGCAAAAGCCTTACCAAAATTCAGAATTATTTTTTGACCTTATATTGTATCTCTTTAAGTTCTTGAGAGTTGGAAACTTCTTGAAAATGAAACAATATATTTGGGCATTTAGTCTTTTTGAGTCCTATTGAATTGATTATGAGTAAGTCATTTTTAACACATCTGTACTTAAAAATAGATTATAGGCCTCCTAACTACCTGCACCACAGTATTGATTCTCAGAATTTCATTCTATAGTGGAGGCCAAGAATCTGATTCTATTCCTTTTTTGTCAATGACTAATTGTAATGGCCTTGATCTAATTACTTAATTTTAAGTTGTCTGAATGTTTCCGTCTCTAGGGTGAATTTCTGAACCACCTGGTAGTTAAGATTGCTTCTTCTCCAAAGTCATGGCTCATTCATACTCATGTGCAGCACATAAGTCCTGAGCACTGCTCTTTCCTCACCTGTGCAGACTTTCTTTATTGTATGAAATGTGGATCCAATGTTGAGTCTACTCCAGCAGCAGATATGAATGCTTCTATTGATTCAGAGATGCTTGACATGTACTTGGCAAATAAGAGCCCATATTGTAGAATACATAATGTTATTACATCACAGGACAAATTTTTTATAATTTTCTATTGTGCTTGCTAAATTAGAGAATAGTCTCTGAAGTATACATTTGTAAATTCACTCTGTGGAGTCAGACACCTATAAATACATCTGTATTTCCAGGAGAAAACCTATGTTCTGGGTATGCACTTTTTTAGCTGTCCTTCCATGGGTGAGGGGGGAAAAGGTCTAGAAGATCTCTCCAGAACAACATGAAGACATCCAAACACCTGTTAAGTCTTCATACACTGTTCAACCATGGTGGCACCAGTTCATTCCTTACCTTAATAGAAAGTAATATGATGCCCAAGATTTAGTAGGAGCAACAATTTGGGGAATTCTAAAATTTAATTTTAGGACTATGAAGCTGTAGTAAAATGATAAAGATATTGATATATTCTAACAAAATGAACAAGTCTATATTTTTAATTCAAGCCTCAGTTTTGAGGTCATGTCTATGGTTTCACTTTTTTACATAGGCAGATCAGTAAATCCATTCACAGGACCTGTTAATTACGATATCAAAGGACAAAAATTTGTTGTTTTAAAAAAAGACAGCTGAAATAAGACACCAATATTAATACTAAAATTTGTAGCTTGAGGGATCATTTTAAAACATGCTGTCAGTTTCCTAAACATTCTTGTGATCTTAGATTGCTTAAAGATATTACATACAATGTTCCAAGACATTCTCTCTGCCCTGTGGAATTCTCTGGGAAGTAGGAGGAGTACAGGGTAATAGTCTCCTATTTCTTTCTGGACTGAAAAGCCACTCACACCCACATGCACCTCTGCCAGTCCCCTATCTTAAACAAAAAAAAAAATGCAAGAATCTCTGGTTTCAATAATCTCTAAGCAGTCTTGAGAGCATGTCATTGTCACTTTCTCTGCTGGCACATCCAAACAACCACTGCTGTTCAGCAAAATGAGAAGCCATGCCACAGGTATGATTCCCACTGAGAGTGGAGACAGTATCCCCACTGCCTGTTCCTAACTTCGGGTTTTGCATTCCCAGGTTAAAGAACGGAACAGCCTTCAGTTGCTAAAAGAGAGCAACAGGAAAAGATGAAACACTTCATTTTTCTTCACAGTTTTCATTCATAATTCACCTGGGTAGCAAAATGATGGATTTCTAAAGCCTCATCTAGTAGAGAGATTTTCTGTATCAAAGACAAGAAACATGAATACACCACACATGCAGTATTTCAATATCAGGACGGTTGCCAAGCAACAGAGAACCATCAAGGGCACTTGGTTTTTACAAATCTCTAATGACTAGAGGGAGCCACTGCTCTCCTCCATGACACACCGGCTGGATTTTGTTGTTATTAATTTCTGGGTGTTATTTGTTAGGGGCATCAACAGCAGCAGCAGATGTTCCACATCGGGGAGTTGCATGTATGCTATTTGAAACAAAATAACAGGTCTAATAGTTGGAAATAAAAATTTAATTAGTAAAATTATTATTTCAGCATCTGAAATGAACAGCCGAAAAGTGCACTTATCTCTGCTTTCATGTGCATCTGGGACTCTGAAACTGTCTAAACCCAGAATAAGAATTTGAATTAGCCAAGCTATGGAACAAATTGTACAGAGTGAAAACTATGGGTGTGATTAACATTCTGAAGTCACCAGTCTCTGTTTCAGAATGATAGTATATAATATGAGCAGAGAAGTCCTCATAGGCAGCAAAGTTTGTTTGCAAAGAAGCATAATTTAGTAATGGCTTTGAGCTGGAGAGGAACTTCCCTCTAAGTTCTGATGTGGTTTCTGCCAATGTGAGAGTTATCTAAATAACCGAGATGGGAGGATGTAGTGTCCCAACCTGGAAGGAGGTGACTGAAAGTGGCAACGTAGATAATAATTATGGCAGCCAAGGGGATATGCCCATGGGAATCCTTAAGAGCCATGAACCTTCTTCAAGATAATTAAAAATTGTCCTAAAAAATCCTGTAAATCTCCAAACCATTTGATAAGATTGATTATTGAAGGTGTTATTGAAATGGATATAGAACTGATCTTCATATTGGGTCACCATAGTTGGACACAAGTAAAGAATATCCCTAGAAACTGAGAAGCAAAGAAGGCCAGAATGTAACACAGTGGAGGCTTAGTTCTAAGATAACAACCTGGGAAGGGTGGATAAACCTCGGAATACATGCTGGCAATGGAATTGTTCTGCTCATATTTCTTTAGGAGACATTGCCTATAAGGTCCTAACTGACAAATGACTTTCAGTTAGAAGCTAAAGCCATGGTTCCTTCCAGCCAATGGCTGAGCATGGTGGAAATGCTACCACTGTCCTTCCTTGTATGATATGGGACTCTTCCATCAAACCACCTTTGCTCAGGTATTCCCCAGAAGCAGGGAAAAAAATCTGACTCTTTTAAACCCTCTCTACTTTATTTTCAGTGAGAGGTGATCTGAGATTTTCCTTGATTTTCTTTTTTTTTATAATTTTATTTTTTATTGGTTGTTCACAACATTACAAAGCTCTTGACATATCATATTTCATACATTAGATTGAAGTGGGATATGAACTCCCAATTTTACCCCAAATGCAGATTGCAGAATCCCGTCGGTTACATATCCACAATTTTACATAATGCCCTATTAGTAATTGTTGTATTCTGCTACCTTTCCTATCCCCTACTATCCCCCCTCCCCTACCCTCATTGCTATACAAGAGAAATGAATTCCTTGATTTTCTGATTCACCATTTTCCCAATAATTCTCTTGCATAACTAGTCTCACCTCAGTGTCCACATTTCAGCTGACCCAATATAATATATAGATTGACCTTGAGTCAATATAGTTGACAGCTGCTTGTAAAAAACTTGAAAAGTCAATGTTTTTCTTTTAAGTTTAACCTATCCTCCTCACTGTAATTAGACAAATAATAATAACAATAATAATAATAATAAAAAAAGTATACCCCTAAAAATCCGGGATCTTCCAGAGAAGGTGTGTCTGCACTGTCACCTTATTCCACCCTGCACTGCAGGAAGGGAGAGGAGCTAGAAGCAGGAGTGGCAGATTTGATCCCTCTTTCTCTCTTTGTCACCAATTCAAAGCAAAGGGACACTTTTCCTTTTTGGGGGGTGTAGGGTATTGAATTCTAAGACAGTTGAAGCATATGAATAACCTAGCCACTGTTTACATTCATCATTTGTGTAAATGATTTGTTCAGTTTTTTTCCCTGAAAACTATTTTGTAACTGTGTTAAATACATTTCTCCCATGGTAGAAATCCAACTGGATTGCAGTTTCCTCTTGTAGTTCAATTCTATCATTGCAAGATAATCATAGCACTAATATATTTTCCAAGGACTACTTTGGGAATTACTCATTTTTACCTTGCTATAAATTTATGGAACAGAGGAGGGAATGTTTTTCTCATTCTATTTAGCGTATGGAGCTTTCTCTTTCTGAAATATTCCTTAACAAATGTTCTAGTTTAACCTTTTTTTAAATTAAAATGTAAACTTTATGAGATGATCTCTGTCAAAACCATTCAGAGTTCAAAACTAAAACTATATTTATAAATAATGTAATAAAGACATGTTTACACACCAAAACCCCTGTTTGGAAGAGTATATTATATGGCTTTGAAAGAAGCATTGAGGGATGCTTTGTCCATGTACACTGTCACAGGGCTGATGTGCCAGTCAGCCCTCTGCCACTGCACCTTAGATAATTAGGTTATAAAGAGAAAGTTTATGATGACCCAGAGTTTTGGAAGTTTCAGTGCAAGAGGAGACAGGCCTTTGCTTTGGGACTCTGATAGACGTCCAGGATAGCAGTGACAGCATGTGCAGAGACTCACCTGCTCAGCTTAGGGCAGGAACAAAAGGAAGAGAAAGTGACTTAGGTCCCCTTCTCCCCCTTCTCCTAATTATTCCACCACCTAAGGCTTTCACCACTTCCCCAGATGGTCCAGCTCTGGTGACCAGGCCCTTAATCCATGGGCTTCTCAGGGACATTCCTCTTCTAAACTATAGCAGCTGATATGGTTAAGTAGGAAGACACAGTATTCAGCTTTCTTTGAGTATCAGGATGAAATTTTGCTACACATGTTTGAGACCGAGGAAGTACACAAGAATTAAATGGCTGTAAATAACAACCAAAAAAATTGAAGGTTTTAAGTAGAAAATGTAGGACAGAGCTAAGAATACACAAGGGAGTTTGCACACTGGGAAGAAAGTAGAGAGAGATAAAAATCCTTGGTAGCTTTGCAAACACAAGGGCATTTAGAGAAAATAATCTTTAACTATATTCTTTTCATGTAGACTTTAATGTCCCCAGTCAAACCTATTTTGTTGAAAAAGTTTTAGAAGAATGTCAAGCAAAGCGAGGTAATTCCAGGGTATCTATCAATTTTTTCCATTTATTTTTTCCTGAATAAACAGATTTATTCATTTATAACATATAATTGAAAGTATTTCAAGAATTGTTAGGAACACCAGTATTTTAGGAAATTTGTGATAGTAATAAACACCTGGCCTCCCAGTGTCTACCATATATTAAAATGAAAAACCAAAAGGGTTCAACACATTATAGAATTATTTTTAAGTTTCCTTTAATCAGATTATCTCTCCCCATTCCTATCATCCCCTTTTCCCTTTTTCTTGCTCGTCTCACATACACAGACATACAAAAAATAATCCCACATTTGCTCAGTTTGATTTATGCATGTTCTTTTGTATCATTGCTCTTTTTAACTGTTGCCAACTGATTGAGACTTTTTCCATATTTCTCATCCTATTTTTTTATTTTTAAAAAAAGATATATCTAATTGCATTTGCTAACAACTACCCCCATGGTTAGGCAAATAATTTGAAACTAAAGTACTCAAAAATGTTTTGTCCTGAGATGAGAATCAATGGTCAATAAAGATTATGGCCACCTAAAATGTTGGTATCCACAGGAAATTCTAGGTATAACAATTTATCTTACTTAAATGAGGAAAATGAGAAAACATGATTCCCTTGCTAACAAAGAAAAGGGATTGCCCAGTCCTGTACTGAATAGATAGGAATGAGTCAAACTTAGAAGACAGAGATAGTGCCCCCTGACTGATTAGTTTGAGAAAAATATTGTCTCCTTTTAGAGCAAAGGACAATTGAGAATAATTCCTATTGTAAAAGACGCAGAGGTCTTTTGCTGTAACACAATCCATCCTGTGTGTGAGGCCTCCTCACATCACCTATTGGGGATTGGAGCTGTAAGATCTGGCACCATATAAATCTGACACTGTAGAAATGGCTGTGGGTGAAGTCATTTAAGTCTTTGTATCAGTCTCAGGAGTTCCTTGTCTTCTGCTTTTATGAAACTACAGCAGCCTAATGTGTTAGCTTTCAAGCAGGGTAAAATTTCAAATCCTTCACACTTATTAACAGTTTTGATGATGAGGATGCAGTGCTGAAAGGAACAGAAATTTCTGGAAGATGAAGAATTATGACCTCAGGAGTTGATTAACATAAATTGTTGAAAGTCTATTAGAACTGGTAGTAAACAGGCTGACCAATGGGAAAGCCAATATGACCTTGTTAGTGCAGATCTTTGGGCTAAAGATACCATCCTTGTTTCTGTATCTAAAGGCAGAGTAGAAAATAATGCATAATGTGTTTTTCTTCTGTCCTGTAATTTCAGTGAAAAATAGATTTTGTTCTATGACTCATTCTATTCTATTATATTAATACAAATCATTTCTTGGGAAAGGTCTAGTTTATTTCAAAGAGAAACTAATATGCATAAGCTTTCCAATCATTAAAATGAGTTTCAATATAAAATGGAACAAATATAAGTCAGATTAACTTAAGGGGTTTGTTAACTGGATACTTAGCCCTCTTTTTATAAAGAGATAAACATGTATTTTTCAAAATGAAAACCAAAAGGAAGTTCCTTTTATATGACAAAGATTTTCAAATTCTCTGTGGTTCATTTGATAATCAATTAGGTTGTCAAAATAAAGGGGTAAATCCATTAACATTGAGGGATTCTGCTTCATGACAAGAAAGTTTAAGCTGGAGGGTGATTCCCTCTGGGGAGCTGTTTCTCATCTGCTCTCTGGCAGAGTGCATGCTCGGTTTGTAATCCTGCCATGTCCCTGTAGTAAGCAGCCCCTCACATACCAGGGAAGTTTGGAGCTGTCTCTGCTCTGTGCTCCCAAGTGCCCCATTAAAGAATTTACTCTACATTTTGAGAAACAGTAAGCTTTTCCAAGAAAGGAATCTCACATGGCTACATTGTTTTTCCACATAGGAAGTTTAACACATTGCAACTGACTCTTTTTTATTTTTTTAACCTTTAGATGAATACATAAATTAACAAATATGACCAGAAGAACACATTCCAAACTTTCCTGGAAAATTCTTTTGGTAAAGTAGTTGAACTTCTACTCCTTTACAGTATATTAAGTCAGTGTAGAATGGCTGCCATATCTAGGCAAATGTTTCATATATATGTTAATTCAGACTAATAACTATATCCCAAAAAGATATTAACAGCAAGCTTCACTTTCTGAAAATAAATGCAATAAGAATTCAATACGGTGGTTTGGATTTGCCTCAATGACAAAAACAAATCTCTGTTCCTGTCAGTAAAACTGATGTTCTGCGAGTCTGTAGGCCTTATGGCTAAGGCTTTTCTTGTTATATTTTGAAGTAGGAAGCTTGCTCTTTGTCACCTCCAATTTGACATTTTACAGGAGCAAGAAACATAAGTCAGACAGGGAAACATGTTACATGTTGTTTTGTTCCCTCTAGCTGACTATCAGTAATCTCAAAAGTCAGCAATGTCAGATTTCAATTCTGTTGTTCACTGAATTACCACACTGTGCATTGAAAAACAGGTCTTTACTGCTTCTGTTGTTCTAAGTGTTTTCTAGTAACGGTTAAAAATAAAACGAGAGACCATCTGAGTCACCTGACAGCTGTTTACTTTTTACCTCTGCTTAAACATAAAACTTTCATATTATTCAATCAAGCAGTGGGTGACTCATCCCCGGAATGATGCAGGGTGTATAACCTAAGAAGAAAGCGGCACTCTTGATGGGCTCTCAGCATTCATGGAGCACCTGTTCTTCACGGTGGGGGCCTTGTATGTAGGACATACTGACTAAGCTGGAGTGGCTACAAAAATCAGGCACAAATGGCCGTTTCAAAGGATAGTGATAGACCTCGCATTGGAAGAAATATTCACTATTTTCCCAAAAAAGGAATAAAAGTCTATTCCCTATAATATACTGATTCATACATTACCTCCAACAGCTAAAATGCATAACTAGATTCAGATGTAATTTAATACCTTGTTAATTTCTTGAACAAAGAACGGAGAATTTTCTGGAATGATTATTATGGCCTCAAGCCTCCCACCGATTACTTTTGCCATAATTCATTGTAGAACCTCCAGGTAGCTGCAGAGTCCTGATAGAGAGCACTCAATAGCAATGCTGAGAAAATCAGAAGTATAATCTTGTTTATAAAAAGGAATTCTTGTACTGAGAATAATCATTTAATTATAGGAATGATAAGATTAACAAATTGGGAACCAAACTACTAAAATAACTTTACAAAGTAATAGGTGTTAAAATAGAATATTCTAAAATTATCCAATGAATTTAATAAATATATTTGGAATTACGCAATGAATTTAATAAATATATTTGGAACACAGAACATGTTTTCGGGAACCAGGGGCTAAGGAGAAGAAGAGAAAGAGAGAGATGTTTCCCATCCTCCTAGGCTGACATTAGAGAGTGAGTGTGTGTGTGTGCGTGTGTGTGTGTGTGTGTGTGTGTGTGTGTGTGTGAGAGAGAGAGAGAGAGAGAGAGAGAGAGAGAGAGAGAGGAGAATTTATGATTACTACTACATTTAGTAATTATAATTACAATGAGAAAAATTGTCAAATAAAGTACAGGAGTTGGGGACTATCATCTAAGATATTTAATCTGAAACCTGAAAGAAGAGAAAGAGACAAATAGATAAAGAGCAATATTGGTATTTTCTAAGAGTGTTATTTTAAAAAGGAAGCAATGGGCCTGAAACTCAAAAGTGACTCAATATTTATTAAGGGATCTGCTTGGTTTGTGAGAATCTGGATGACTGTTCCACATTAAAAGGCAACTTTCAACTAAGACAGTTTATATACAAAGGAAACAAAAAAAATTAAAAATGATCAGAGAATATGGAATACAATGACTTATCTAACATTGGATGCGGTGGCCCAGTCTGTGTCTTTTGGAAATGTATAACTAGCCATAGCAAAACCCCCTTGTCACCATGTTTAGTCTCTTGAACTCAGAGTCCACAAGTGTCACTTGCAGGATCTCATGAATTATGAATATCTGCCTGGTCATTTAAAATAGCTACATTTCTATGGTGCTGCTATTTCATTCTCTGACATATCACATAAAAGTATAGCAGTAATTGAATAGCCTAGAAGAAATAGATGAATTTCTGAACACTTACAGCCTGCAAAGATAGGATTAGGAAGAAACAGAAAATCTGAACAGAACAACAACAAATAAGTAATTCAAATCAGTAATAAATAGTATCCTATCAAAGAAAAGCCAGGTCCTGATGGCTTCACTACAGAATTCTATCACACATTTAAGTGAAAAAGTATTACCAATTCTTCTTTAAATTATTCCCAAAAACTGAAGAGGAAAAGAATTCTTCCAACTTCATTCTATGAGGCCAGCATTACACCCATACCATCCCCCCCCCACACACACATACACTGCAGGTTAATATTCTTGATGAAAATAGATGCATACATCCCCAACATAGGACTACCAATTGAATTTGACAAAACACTAAAGAGATTATTTACCATGATCAAGTGGGTTCATCCCAGGGATGCAAGGATGTTTCAAGACATGAAAATTTAGGAACCTGATACACACATTAACAGAATGAAGTACAAATGCCGTATGACCATCACAATAGACATGAGAAAATCATTGGATAAAATTCAACAATCCTTCCTGTCAAAAAGTCTGAACAAATTAGATGAAAGTCTAGAAAGGAAAGAGTTATTCTAGATTTACAGAATAATCAGCACCTAATTTCTTGAAAATACCACCATCCACAGGTGCTGATTCTTGAATTTACTCCAAAAGATTTAAGTTCCAGAAAGACTATCTGAATACCCTTTCTATCCAAAGTAAAAGCTATATGAAGCAAAAAATTCACGACGGAAAACCAAGGTGTTCACTAAGATGAGAAAAATACCCAAGATTCATGGCTGCCTATTCAAACTCAGTGCCTTAAGTCCTTGTTACATATATTTGAATGTGATCAAAACCTTTTATATAGGTATATGCTAAGCCTTAAATATTAAGCATTAATGTTTAACCATGGCTCATTGGTATATCTTTTAAATTCAGGGTACAAATGCTCCAAAAGTTATGAGGGTGGGGGAGACACTATTTATTCATACTCTATTTTTTTAATAATACATAAAACAACACCCATAATAGTAGATAGGACTCAGCAGATGTTGCTGATTTACAAACTCAAGAATATCAGGAATAAAAGTTGTATGTTCCATTGTCAAAAGCTGTGAAGGGTCTACCCAATGGGTTAGCCTGCACAGTTCCATGGATGTGGACAGAATACATGACTTCAGAGGGTCAGAGAAAGAGTCAAGTTTAGCGCTCACAGCAATTGTATTAGCCAGTAAATCAGCATTTCTACTATTTCCCTGAGTCTCAGTTCTGACAAAATGAAACCAAGGAGATCACCCAAGGCATGTACCATATAATGATCTGGGTTACAAGACAAGAAACTAAATTTTAAAAAAAACCAAATCTTTTATAATCATCAGTAAGCATGCCTGATCTATGTCCTGGAAGTATGAAGAATCCTTAGTATATTGGGCAGCAAGTAAGCCTGCTCTTTATTTTAGAGGGAGAAATTTTCTCAAACTTCCACAGCTATTTACAGCATGAATATGATTGAAAGGGTAGTCTAAAAAAGACAGTCAGTGTGTCTGTCTGCTAAGTCTGCAGAAACCTAGATATCCGTAGAAAATGGTCTTTCAGTGTTCTTTCCCCAGAACTTCTCCACCTTAAATGTATGATCTTCCTGTCAAATAAATTTTAAATAAAGTGTGGCAATTTTCTGTTTATATGTCTATAAGCAATTATCATATCACTGCCATCAATGTCTTCCATATTTTCAGAACACTTCAGGCATAAAGCCTCTCCATTAAATATTTTGTGTGAATTAACAAAAGAATGAACCATGTTTAATATTTGGCAGGAAAACAAAGTGAAGCAATACCCGCATTAAGTTTGCATTATACCCAGAGGGACATAGAACATATTTTTTTAAAGAAATTCAGATTACTAATGAGAAATTTAAGCTAAAATTGTGGGTAGTCTCGATAAAAGCAATTTTTAATGGTCTTCAGTGATGAAAGACAGCCAACAATTTCAGCCTCTTTTGATTACAAATATATTAGCAAGAGCTATGTTCAAAGATGTAAAAGTCTTCAAAGCCAAAATTCAACTTCAAAGAAGCAGACAATGCACACATAGAGGGTGCCTTCTTTAAGGGTTTCTCAAGTCCTGGATGAATTTTCATAATATAAAATCAGTCTCTTAAAGTTAGTGAATACAAAAGACAAAGTTCCATAAAAGAATATTTGCTTTGAAATGCCTCACTGGTGTATCATTTAATACTAGTACAATATAAAACAGAATGTCCCTGAAAAACTTATCAAATAAAATCCGGTATTAAAAACTGACAAAGGTCAAAAACAACATTTTTACTTCTTCTTCATTTTTTTGTTTTTCTTTTTTAAATCACTCAGCAGACAAAAGAAGGATGCTGATAGAAAAGTTTTCTACAATGTAAGATTTACTGGTAGTAGTCAAGTTATTGAAAACTACAAGTTTTCAGCATGTGCCCCATAGTTTAATAGTAACTTGAGCCACATATTTGTAAGGGAAAATTACCAACAGCATATTAGTCTAGTTTTCAAGGTAGATAATTTTATTTTCTGTGCTTAAACAAATCTATCCTATAGGGCATTTTGTTTCTTTATCAATGATACTCATCAAAATATTGCACCCAATATGAAGAAAGGTAAATCCATTGCTTTGGAAAGGAAAGGGGGTTATTTTCAAATATCAATTGTTATTATAATGTATACAATTTGGGCATAATGACTTAAATAATGATAATCATAAAATAGCATTCTCTTATGTACAATCAGTGAATGGAGGACAGCTCAATCTTGAACGTGTCTGTGTGAGTGTCCCACAGTGGCTAAGGCGGGCATCCCTCATCTGCTCATGTGGTACTGAACCCCTTCCCAGGACCGTGGAGTGTGTGCACACTCCCTGGACTGAGGAGAACCTGGAAGAAGGTTTCACTTTTCAGTTTTCCCTTCAAGAGAGGAAACAAGCAATTCAAAAGCCAACCTTTTACACCCAAAATTAAAGACGATAAAAATTAAAAAGTGATATATTGTTCAGTGTGTTTTCTGTCATCTTTTTTTGATCAGTCCACAAGAAGGGCTAAAGAGAGTGAGATCACACCTGTATTAAAGGAACAGTGGTACTGTCCAAAGAACCCAACCAGGTTTAAGACTTTATTTGTATTAAAATTTCCTGAGGAACCTTAGGACTTGAAAGCCAAAAAGATAGAACAGCAGAAGCCACCTCTGCCCCACAGACTGAGAGTTTGCCTTTAGATCAGCATGAGGCAAGCCAGGCTCTGTTATCCAATAACTCTTGGTCTCTGAATTGATCCACTGGTTCTTCTTAAGGCTGTCACAGGTCTGTCTAGTCCATCAGACAGGTACTTGCCCTTAACCCAGCATCCTCAGATTTAGTAACTCCTATTACCATCCTAACACGACTTCCCAAAGACGATCATTTGAGGATATTCTGCCAAATATGCATAATATTCCCTTAGGCTATCCCTTCCTAGTGTTCAGAGAGAACTGACATTCAGGTACTTTGATTCTGTGCCATATCTTGGAGCCAGATATACAAGTAGAATTCATTTTCCCTTTGATTTTTGCACTGGAGAGCAAAAGATGATGTCCGGTAGTTCCTTTGCCAGGATTTTCCAAGCTTTGCAAAATTGAATCCTGATTGTTGGCCATAGGTTCATGATATAGTCCTGCTTTTCATTAAGGTGTAAATGGTGTTGTCTTTTCACATCTTAGGTATCTATTGATGTTACCAATAGTCTAATGACAAGGAATAAAATATTAGGATGTGAAAAGAATTCATGAAGTATTATTCCCATTACTTGAGCTGAAAGATTTTTTTTTTGCATTTTTTTTTCTGTAAAGTCTTCTATATAGTTGGAAGGTCTTATCCCACCCAAGTGTTGTCATTTTTGTTATTCTTGTTTTCAAATGCAATAGCCACATTGTTCTCCCAGGCATTTGGTTCAGTAGATACTTTGTCAAATTTGCTTGGTAATTGTTCATCCTGATATCACTGCATTTCACAATAACCAGGCTATCACTTTTAATTAGCCAGGACTCTGTTCTAAGTAACAGTCAAAGTAATTGCAGAATCCCATATTTTAAGATTAAGATTTTTGAACAATTTCTGGTACTTAGTAGTGAATTAAGCAGGGTCAAATCAAGAAAACGGATACTTTTTGTCATTTAAGTAGAAGAATTCACAATGATTCTGTATTGACTTCAATGTTATCAAAATATTCCTGATATTGTCTTGCTTGTGTATCCCAGAAGAGACAAGCATGTTCATGATGAGATGTACATAGGTCCATAGGAATTATTCTGTGTGTCAATTAGAAGAACTAAAAAAGAAAATAAGAAAAACCCAAGTGTTTCTTAGGTGTCTACAATATTCCCAGGTTAGCTAGGAAGTTTGCATATATAATATCCTTTTTACAGTCATCTAATGAGCACGTGCTGAGCTCTATTTTAATATACACTCAAGAGGACAAATGACTGGTTGAAGATCAATCTAAACCACTTTCTATTGAGTCTCTGGAAAATCAAGCCAATGTCATGATTATCTTGAATTCCACAATTTGCCAAGAAATTTATATGTATCATTCCTATAAGCAGAGTAGTAAATCATTATTGATACTAGTAGCTATTAGACAAACCAATATAATATTTAAAATGTGCATTATCTTATTTGGTTTACATTCATGTTGAAGTTAGTCTGTGTAATTGCTACCATTCATTAAGCAAATTATACAATTTCAAAAATACAAGACCACAAATAAGTTGTATATTTATATTTATACTTCCTTATTCTTCATTAGTTATTTTTAAATCATACATGGATTATAATATTATTTTATTATCTAAAAACTGTTTTATGTTTTTCAGTGATAGATAAAAGGAAGTGTAACTTTTTTTTCCCTAGAAAATGCAGAAAGCCATTGAAATAGGAGGTCTATGCAGATTGTTTTATTTCACCTTTAAAATGAGCCATCTGCACCAAAAGTAGGATTACATTCAGGGACCCAGCATCACCTGGATGCTCCGGGAATCAGTGTCAGGAGATGAGTTTGATATTCTCTCAGAACTGTGAATAACCTGTGATTACCAGATCACACATCTTCCAAATTGGTTTGGAGAGTATGTTGTCTTTTGTCTGAGGATCCTTAGCTGCTACAGAGTGAAAATTTTAGGGTATCGTAAACTGAGGAGCTGTACCCATGCAATTCACTCTGTAGAATCAAGGTGAAGAAGAACCTTTCATTATTTTTTTTTCAACCCAAAGTGTCGATTGGCTTTTCTTATTTATAGACTCAGAATGAAATGAAGAATCTGAAGTCATAAAAGCCTTTAGTATAAATATAATTTCTATGTAACAATAGGAAATATGACTTTATTTCCTTTTGTTTGTTTCAATTTCTGTGGCTTTATATTAGAACATATGCAATATGCCTAACAAATTTTGCAGAATATGTTCTTGGAAGACACCTTCAATAAAAATTAAAATTGTTTTGTCTAATTTTAATGAAGAAGCATAATGATATTTTTTTCCAAACTAAGGAATACAGTTTTGCCTTTTGGAGCAATAATTAGAAACTAGAATCTAGAATCTACATAAAATTGTTATGAAAAACTTCAAATTTCTCTTGCAATAGGATTTGAACATAATAGATTTTTTAAATGAAAGACACTAAAGCCAGCCAATTTATGAACCTGTTGTATTTATTGTTGGTTTGTTATTTAAAGAAGTTGTTTTTCCAGAAGAAGGTAGCAGAGCACACTCTTCTGCCCATACATACACACATAAATGCACTTAATCATTTTACTCTCCCCTTCCCCCAACACATCTTAAATAATGCCTAAGAAAAATAGATGCACTTACATGTGCATGAAGCAGATAATTCATAAAAAAACAAATAAAATTGACTTTAATTTTTATGGTCCTATAAAAATATTAAGATATCTCTCTATATATGTATCTCTCTGTTTCTGTATCTCTAGCACATATATGTGCACGCAGACACGCACACACACACACACACACACACACATACACACACACACAATACACAGAGAGAAAGATTGACCATATAAACTAAATAAGCCATGCACGACCAGAGCTGTAATTAGAACACACTGGGAAAGGTGGAGGGGCAGAGGGACAGACTCTGGGGTTCAAGGATGATTTTATTATAAAGCAAGAAACTGGCTGCAATGAGCAGGACTGCCAACAATGCAACTTGTGGAACAGAGGCCATCTGATATTTTTGACAATGTGGCTATTGCTATTTGAACTTTTTCCAACACTGTCATCTCAGAAGTGTGTATAAATCTTGAGAAGAATAGATAGAGGCACATCTAAAGGAAGTGCCTGTGAAACTGTGTGACACCAAGCAGCCCAGAACCCTTATTGTGGGGAAATTCTTTGAATGCAGAGACTCAGAAGCAAGAGAATCATTCTCCTCTTCAATTTACCACAGCTCTGACAAACTATGGTCGGGAAGTCTTTGTAGGCAAAATTATCAGTGGGGATTTGAACCTCGATTTTATATCATTTGCTCACATCTGTGGCATCAGACAGCAGACTCTGTGGGGAAGTCAATGGTGGCCAGACAGCAGCAGGTGATCACGACTTTCATGCTAAAGCTGATGTTGGATTCCCAGGGATACTGCGGGGAGAAGATTGAAAAGCACAGTTGTCCAATGCAATCTACTTGTTGATTTTAATTAGAATTATTAAGTCCTGGAGACTAATAAAATCTAAGCACTTAGACATATTTAAAATAGTGCAAAAAATCACAATTCCAAAACTTAAATGATTTTCCATTAGAAATTGTTATCTTTTTAAAGTAATGACTATGTAAAATGCAAAAAGATATTTTAGCAGCAAAAATGTAGAAAACCTCAAAGTTTTATGTAGCATCACTTTTTTTCTGTTTCAGGATGGCATCCTAGCATTTTGGAATGAGAAAGAGAATCAGGGTTAAGAAAATTGTGGAGACCTCATAAAACCAGGGAGTGGGTTTCAGAGAAGAGTCCTTTACTAGAGACTCCCTCTTAATGGCTTTGACACCTAATGATTCTTCACATGATGAATAAAAGCACTGCTTAGCACTAGCACTTTACAATAAATAAATGATAGAACTCCATCATTATAACTTAGTAAAAACAATATGATCATAGGATTTAAATGAATATGCAAAAACCCATTTAAGAAACCAATCACTAAAAAATGTCTTACTATCTTCTTTTCTAAGATTTCAAAATCTTTTCTCCTGTTACATTTTGGTGAGAGAAGAGGACTAAAAAAAGAGTTTTCAAAAACAAATTTAAATAAAGAAAATATTTATTTTAACTTTTCATAATAAACATCTCCTTAAAAATAGCCAATATGAACCAGGGATATAGCAATGCTGTATGTTCTTTCTAGCACTGTTGTTAAGATACTTGCACTTGTGTTTATTTCATGGGATGGCATTGACTTTTAAAAAGCATTGTACACTGATGATGTGTCCATCCTGAATAAACAAACCAACCAACCAACCTGAACAGAACACCAGTTCCTTCATGGTTGTTAATCAAAGGGTGTGAGTAGAAGCATTTTAGAATATCCTTCAGAGATGGCTCTTCTTCCTTCATAAAATAGAAGAGAGAATGCATTGTTCACATAAGACTAAGGGGAACTGGAGTTGCTTCAGAAAGTGGACACCGGAATACAGAGATGTGTTTTAGCATATAGAAATGCGTTGGCTTGTCCAGAAGTGAGAAAGATGTGAGAACATGTCTTTCCCAGAGAGAGCTGCTCTCCCAGAGAGAAGTCCAGAAACACTTCAGAGACCATTGTCCAATCATCTAGAGGGATCAAAGTGTCAGTTTTCATGGAATTGATCAGTACTCTTAGAACGACGTCTAGTACACAACAAATGGTTCATTTATAATTTTTAATGAATTAATGATTACTAAAAGTCTAAATAATATACAATATAGTCTCATATAAAATATATAACATCACATTATCTCTATATACAAATATTCATATTGACTTCATGGAATATATATGTATTATATGTGCATGTATGTATATAATATTTAAGAGAATGCTTAGTTTCTTTTATTTAAATTAAATCTATTTAAATTAGATGTATGGTTTAATCATTTATGTAGGTTTTTACCAAGATTTCTAGGACATAGGAAGAAGAAGAAGAAGAAGAATTCTCATTGTACTTTACAAATCATAGAGAATATTTTTATAATTACTAATTATTATTGTATTAGCAGGTATTCTCGCAATTGTGGATATGGAGCATAAAAATTATTGAATGTCAGAAGTATAAGTTCACAAAGATGTTCTTGACCAACCTTGCAATTTACAGGTAAGACTATAACTATATAGAAATATATAAGACTATATAACACAAATATAAGCTATATAACACAAATCTGAAAAAAACCATTCCCTTCTTTAAAAAGATCAAATTCTGTATCTCAGATAAGAATATTAGTGGTACAAATGAAAGGAAAAGTGCAAAGAAAAGGAGAGGAAGAATTTGTGTGGAGATTACATTTCACATCTCATGGAGTAGTAATTTGTTAATTCTATTAATTTTTGAACACAATCAGAACACTAGATAAAGATTTTCAAAAGTATTCAGAAATGTTCTATTCATAACCTTCAAACATGTTTTCCTTTATAGCAGAGGTCCTTGCTTCTTTATGGAAAACAGAAATTATTTCTTTGCTTCTATTTGTAGTTTACAACAATGCTATAAAATCTAAAAAGAAACATATGCATTGAAATATTCCTCAATACTTTTTAAAGTATTTTGTTAGAATGGATTCCTCACTACTTGCTCATGTAGTTCTAGTACTAGGCATGAAGCAACCTAGCTGTAGTTTAGCTCCTAAGTGTTTCCAGTGAGTGGTTCATGTGATAAAGGGCTGGTCCTCAGTGTGGTGCTATTGGGAGGTGACACAACTTTTAAGAGGCATGTCCTAGTGGGAGGATGGTGGCTCATTTGGAGCATGTCCCTCCTTGGAGGGGATAGTGGGACTCCAGCCCCTTTCTCTGTTTCTCTCTCTCCTTCTCTGGCTCCTAGGCCAAGAGGTGGTGAGAGCTTTGCTCTGCCAAGCCCTTCCTACATAGTGTACTTTCTCTCCATGGGCCCTAAATCATGGGGCCAACCAATCAGAGAGGGCAGTCTCAAATCTGTGAACTTAACTAAACCTTTTTTTTAAATAAATCATATTATACATTTATTTTAGTAATCAGAACTATATAACACAAGTCTAAAAAATTATTCTCTTCCTTTTCACACATTCTGCCTAAAGTATTTCTTTTTTTATTGCTGCCATTTTGTTTTAAGCCTATCAATCTAACACTTATAAGCTATGGTTTTTGCTTGTTCTATATTTACTTTAATTTATGTTTACTTTTATTTACTTTAAAATGTTATGTTAATTTGAATTTGAGTTAATTTGCTGATGAATAGAACCCAACCACAATAACTGAAAAGATCAGGTTTATGCTTTCTAGCAAAAGAAGTTCAGAGAATCAAAAGCTGGCATCGCAGGAAACTCTGTGGAGTCAATAAGCAGGATTTCTCTATTTTTCTTCTTTGATAAGTTTAGTATTTTACTTATATGCCTGAGGTTACCTGATGGCTTAAGATGCCTGCTCTAACTCAGGGCAGCCAGTCAAATTAAGGACTGTAATTAAGGAAGAAATGCAGAAATTTGTGGCACAATTCAGTATTTTTATAAATATTTATTGTCCTGGATCACAGATACGCAGCAATTAGTCCACTTAATGAGACTCTTTGGAATAAAAATGTAAAAAGGCAGCAGAGTAGAATAGCAAGATTTAAGTAATCTAATCATGTACTTTTTTTTCCTTTTCAACTAAAAAAAAAAAAGAACCAAAAGAAATCACTATTTATTTAATACAATTTAACAGGTTTTGCTTTCTAAGAAAGGTCAGCCAAAGATTCAAAAATGTAAATTAAGAAAGTTGAGAAATGAACTTTAGTCTCAAACTTTAGGTAGAATCAACATCATAAATAAAAAGTGTTGTGTAGATTGTTTTAACAAATGGATTTAAGTGTGACATATATTCAAATGGTCAAAAATATGTTTTATTGTAAATTTCACTCTTGTATATTCAAATTTTAGAGATCCTTAGGAAAAAAATAGATGATTTTTGACTCTAGAGAAACAACCAACCTATGAAAGATCTATAAGGCCAAGTTTTCTCTATCCTCTAAGAATTTAGAGTTGACAGATAAGAAAATGTGTGAATTTATTGCAAGCAAAAGGGCTGCTGGAAGATCTGGTTTACCAAATAAATAAGAAACATAGAATTAATTATCAAGAACCGACTGTTTTATTATGTCATGTCCAGGAGAAAGTGAGTACTTCAAAAACTCCCTGTCACTTTTTAAATTCCTAAATGTCATTGGCTATAAATAAAAACAAATGAAAATACTCTTAGAAATATAGAGCAACTCTATCCTCACTTAAGCTCATCTTCATAGAATAGGACAATCTTGAGAAAACATGTTAAGATAACTTGAAAGAAATAATAATGAGAGCAAATGAGAATAAGTATAAAGGGGAAGAGAGAGTAATTTTCACTTTAAAAAAATCTGGTTGTACCAGATAATACTGAAAACAGAAAAAGATGAGATTTGTGAGTGGTCAGTTGCAGAGAGCTTAGAGGAAATTTATTTTCTCTACTTTTCTAGAACCATTCGAGTAGCAGAAATTTGTAATAGACCAAAATACTTTTCAATTTCCAGCATGGTCTTCAATTCCAGGACCATTATCAGAAGAATATTTCTTTCCTGGTGACACAATTTGTAAAATTTTAATGAGCATGATTTACTCTGCAAATAGAACTGCTAGATGAAATATATTAGAACTTCTTTTATCTGTGCATACTCAGATTACCGTTGATCTAGAAATTAGAATAGTTAATATTATATGGATGAGAAATAAAAGAACTGCCCTGAATTGAAGAATCCCTATTGGGAAAAACTAATGAGGCATAGATGAGTAATTAGAGCAAAGTTCACAGGAATCCAGATTAATTCTTAACAGATTAATATAAGTTGTCCTTTTTATATAGATCTGAAAAATTCTAGATTATACTCTTATAGAATTGATTTGGGGTCCATGTCAAAGACCCATTATCTAGGACAACTGATACCCTGATCAGTAATCAAAGGTTCTACTTCTAGCCTTAGAGCAATTAGAATCCTCAATTAATATATTCAAAGAACCTGCACTTCATGTATGAGGACCATATTTAAACCCAGTTCTATTATATTTAGTGAACACACATGGGTAAGCAAATCATGCTTATTTTTTCACTGAGTTAATCATTGTAGTGGCAATTTACCACTACATTTTATTTCCTATTCTGCCATTCACTTATGTAATATTCTTAATTAAGCAACCAATAAATTTTATAAAACAATGAAAAATCTTATATATACAAAAATCTTACACATATAAAATCTCTCTCTCTCTCTCTCTCTCTCTCTCTCTATATATATATATATATATATATATATATATATATATATATATATTCAATAGTTAAATATCTGTGCCTAGGAAAAATTTGTGTCCCTTCTATAGCAAAAAGACTCTGAATGTTTTTCTTCATGGAAATTATCTTAATATCCAGAAGATTTCATTGACTATGCATAGTTAGTATCTTGAAAAATCCCATTTCTTATCAGAAGTAAAATTGGTTCAAATTGTAAAATATTGACTCTTTCTAGGATATGTTATCTTGTCATTTAAAAAGGTGATAAGTATATACACTGAAAGTAAACATACTTAAAATAATAATTATGTTATATCATTAATAATTATGTGATTATTAATGTAAAGTTAATAATTAAAAAGATATAGAATCTACAGAAAATATTTTAACTGATTATCATACCATTTGGACTTTTCTAGAGTAAATATTTATGCAAGAAACTTATAGAATGTTAAGAAAAATCCATAGGAAACAAAACAATTCTACCATATATGTGTAAAATAAGTTCCCTAAATTTGAAAATTGATTGTATTGAAAACCCATGAAGACAGAATCTGGAAATGCTAGAATAGACATGAAATTGTCCCAGGTAAAGCTTCAAATGGACTTTCAGGAACCCTTTTCTGAAATAATATAATAGAGACTATTTATATGAAATGTTAAGCTAACTAACCTGTAAGAAAAGTTTCCTAAGACAGCAGAGCATGGGAGGGAGGAATTCTAGACTTTTCTGTAACTGACAAAATTCAAGAGAAAGTACAGTATGAGACCCAAACTAAAGCTATGTCCTAAAATATTCTCTAATCCTCTCCAATTAGATTTTTCCTATCTTCTTTCCTCTATGATTATAGAAATGTACTAATAAATGCTTGTTTATTTTATGAAATTATTGGACCATTTTTGTTTAGAAAAATAACAAGCTTTATAATGTTTAAAACAAAAATAGACTTTGTGTTTACTTTTTGGAACATTCCATCTTATCTCTCCAGTGATAGAGGATAGATGGAGAGCGGACAACTGTTCATGAGTTATGCAAGGGATTGCTTTTCTTATTACCACAAACACTCTAGGCAGATAGAAAAAATAAGTGTTAATACTGAAGTTGAATAACCTATCAGATACTATTGAATTTCCATGGTTAAAATAGTATGTTTACCTCATAACCTCATACAACTGTGTGGTCTTGATGTTCGGATATTCATGAGTTACAAGTCTAAGTTTCAAATGTCCTATATCTCAATTCTATTAACAGAATGCTCACCCAAAAGGGAAAGAATAAATAAATAAAACCAAACAGCTGACCACTGCTCAAACTGAAAATCCTATTCTGCAAACAAAGGCAAATCTTCAATAAAAGGCACAACACAAACAAGATCTGAACAATACCCAACTGTCTTTCTGCAGCATTTGCGGAGAAAGGGTCAAAAGACCATGTTTTAGTCAGCTTTTTGCTTCTATGACTAAAAGACCTGAGAAGAACAACTAGAGGAAGAAAACTTTACTTGGGGGCTCATGGTTTTAGACATCTCAGTCCATGGACAGCCAGCTCCATTTCTCAGGTAGAACATCATGGTAGAAGAGTGTGGTGGAGGGAAGGGGCTCATATGATGATCAGGCAGCAGAGACTCCACTCATCAGACACAAAATACATACCCCAAAGTCATGTCCCCAATGATCCTCCTCTCTAGCCACACCCTACCTGCCATCAGTTTCCACTCAGTTAATTACATCAGGGAATTAATTCACTGACTGGGTTAAGACTCCCATAACCCAATCATTTCTCCTCTAAATCTTCTTGTGTTGTCTCACATATGAATTATGCGAAGACACCTCACATCCAAACCACAACAGGAACAATCTTTTAATTAAATTTTGTGAACTCTAGGCCAGAACCAATTGTACTGTAACTGACTGAATTGGTTTTAAATTGATCTAGCAATTGAAAACAAAACCAAGTAACCTTAGTGAGTATATTTACCAAAAGCAAACCAATCAGTAGTAGTCCTTTGCTTTTGAAAACTAGCCAGGTGGGAATGAGTCATTCCAATGATGCATTTCAGAATAACAACCTTCAAATAGTCTTATGGGAGTATTGATTCTTCCACCTATTTAAAAATATAGCCTTGCACCACATGATATTTCAGTCAGCTAAGGACCACATATACATCAATACTCCCACAGGATCATAACAGAGGTGAAAGTTTCCCACCCACCTAGTGATGATGTCATACCTGCTGGGGCATCACAGAGTGACATATTCCTCATGTGTTTCTGGGGATGCTGTTGCAAACCTTCTGGGCTGCGGGTCACGTAAAAGTGTGTCACATGTGACTTTGTACGGTGCATAATACTTGATAGTAGCAAAAAATAATAAATGGTTAGGTTGCTGGTTTATGTATCTACCTTTCTATTTATTGCTATTTTCTAGTGTACTTTTTTCTAGTCTTCAAAAAATATTTATTTTGGCTGCAGTCTCCGACATCTTGTTTTTACCTTGAATATTGATGTCATCAAGAAGCCCTGGTGAGCAACCTAGAGAGCATTCAATTGTGAGGGTGCACACTCTGGGATGTTCAGGCAGCAAGGATTCATTCTCAGAGTGGATCCCCATCCCTGAATGACACATTCTTGTGGACCAGGCTCAACCACCACATTTTCCATAAATCCATATAAGATCAGCAGTCTTTTCTTATGACAGAGACTCTGCCTGACAGCATTACTTTCCACTGGTATAGTAAGAAGAAAATTCTGCATTCTGTTTTCTTGTTTCAGATATTTGGTGGTAGTTTTTCCATCCTTATATACAAATATAATTCCTAGGCTTCTAGACCCTTCAGGTGCATAAATGTTGGGGTAAAATACTCTCTCAGTTCCACAGGAGAAGCTTGACTTCTTTGAAGACATCCCTTGCAGTTAACGACACCCTTTCACATCCAAAGACTTCTAGTTTGGATAAGAAGTTATGTATACATGCTACCAGTGGCATCCCTAGAGATAATAAAGTAATGCCATCCTGGAAATACTGTGTTAAAATTCTCTGTGAAAGAATTATACAAGAAGTCTCAGTCAGTTGGTCTATCATCACAACCATATGGTGAGTAGCATGAATTCACAGAGTGAGGAGATCACAAAGAGACTAAATCTGAGAAAAACAGAAGAAAATAAGAGCAGGGATTATTATCACTGAAAAAAAAAACAAAATTCAAAAGGGGCCAGAGGTAGACCTAGAAATCAGAAGACAACCATGTTATTAAATCAGGAGAGGAATCTTTTAATAGGCAGTTCAGGAGCCGCATCAACACACATTGCAGAATACTAAGTGATGCATTCCTAATTGTCTACACTGGCATTTTGAGGAAGAACAAATTCAGTGCCATCCTTAATGAAGAAAAAACCCCAGTAACCAGGCAGTGATGTTTCAGGATAATTAGGAAAAAAAATACACATCATGTGTATAAATTGTGATTTTCAAAAATGTAGCTTTGAAGAGATAAGAAAAGGATCAGACCTTAGCTGAAGGAATGAACATATTTTATCTTTCTTTTAAAAGTATGAATGAATGAATTTGGAGGAATTTAATGTTAAATGAAGTAAACTAGGCACAGAAAGACACACATACTGCATGATCTCATTGTGTGCCTATCTGACAAAGTTGAACTCAGAAGCAGAGAGTAAAACAGTAACTACAAAAGGGGAGGAGAAGAGAGCTTGGAAGACATGGTTAAAGGTACAGAAATTTATTCAGATTGGAGGAATAAATTCAAGAGATTATTATACAATGTAGTGAGCACAGTTAATAGCCAAGTATTGTGTTCTTTTTATTCTTTTTCCTTTTTTGGTACCAGGGACTTAACCCAGGGGTACTCGATCACTGAGCCACATCCTCAGCTTTTCAATTTGTTTTTTTTTTTTTAATTTTGAGACAAGGCTGGCTTTAACTTATGATTCTCCTGCCTCAGCCTCCTGAGCCACTAGAATTACAAGCATGTGCACCCTGCCATAAATATATATAAAACATCTTTCTTCATATCATCTTTATTTGTAATAGCCAAATATGGGAAACCACCTGGATGTTCTTCAATAGGTGAATTATTAATAAACTGTTCTATAGTAAAATGAACTATTTCAAACATAACAACTTGGGTGGAATCTGTAGGGGATTATGCCAAGTTAAAAAAAAAAGTCAATCTCAAAAGGTCAGGTGCTCTATGATTCCAATTATATAACATTCTCAAAATGTCAAAATTATAGAGATTATATTAGTTTGCTAGGGCTGCCATAATAAATTACCACAAACTTGATGGCTTAAAACGATAGAAATTTGTTCTATCACAGTTCTGGAGGTCCCAGTCTGGAATCAAGATTTCATCAGGGTTGGTTCCTTCCAAAAGCTCTGAGGTAGTAAGCGCCACACCTCTCTCCAAGCTGCTGGTGGCTGGCAGCAATTCTTTGCATCTGGCTTCTAGATGTGTCACTCTAGTTTCTGCCTACATCTTTTTATTGCTTTATCTTTACTGTGTCTTATATATTGTGTTCTTGATCATTGCCATAGACTAGAATTTTAAATACTAAAATCCAGGTTTAGAAAAAATGGTTTCATATGTCTAATGTGTATGCTAAGTAGCTTGATTTGATCATCCCAAAGTCTATTATGTATTTCAAAAAGGCTGGATTTTTAAAAACATATTCCATACAGTAAATACATAAAAAGTTGTATCAATTTGAAAACATTAAAAAGTTGAAGAAAGAGCATTTCTTTTTGTGTAATCATTATGAGAATTAGTGCAGTACCCTGTTGCCCTTATGAAGCATGAAGATGTTCATTGTAAAAGATAAAATCCAATATAGAAAGAAAAGGTATCTAAAGACCTAACTGAAGTTACAACCCTTGAATTTATAATGGAACAAGAGATCTGCCTCACCAACCTGCATAGGAGCCAGGGCCCAGGGCAGGCCCAGGTCCATCTGCTACTGGCAGAGCCCATCAAATCTCAGCCCTGCCCAACCTCTCCAACCTGGGTGGGAGCCAGAACCAAGGTTAGGCCTGGGTCTGCTCAAACCAACACCACCATCTTGGAGCCCAGGTCTAACAAACTTCCATCTGGAGGCACTGCAGCCATCCCCATAGCCCTCCCCATGCAGTAGCCTCTACCTTGGGACAACAGACAGGGTCTTGAAGAAGCTGTATCTTGGAGCAGGTATCCCAAAGCCAGTGTAAGTCCTACCCTTTCAGCCCCATCTTTGAAAGATGTTGCATCCATCTTGGGGCACTTCTACTGCTATCTAGACTTACCTCCTACTATTGCTGCCACCACCTATAGTTGCAATAGCCACCATCCTGGGACACTGGCAGGGTCTGGAAGCCTAACACCAAGATGAGATACAGGTAATCTGCACAAATACCACAAGATTATAGGTAGAAACTGTAATAACTCAGAACCACATTGCAAGAAAGGAAATCACATAGACAACATGAAAAAAAAAAAAAAAAAACAGGGAATAAAGTGCCCCAAACAAACCAGGATGCTACAATAACAGAACCCATGGACAGAGCAGTTGATGGAATGTCAGAGAAGGAGTTCAGAATGTTCACAATTAAAAACAATCTGTGAATTAAGAATGACCTAAGTGAGCAAATACAGACAGAAAAAAAAATGATCACTCTAACGAAGAGATAAGAGAGCAAATACAGGCAACCATTGATGACACCAATAAACAGAAAAGGGAGAAAATATAGGAAGTAAAAAAATTACCTCAAGAAAGAGATAGAGATTCTGAAAAGAATATCTCCCATCTCTCATGCTGCACAAAACTCAACTCAAAATGGATCAAGGACCTAGGAGTTAAAACCACAGACACTGTCTCTATTAGAAGAAAAAGTAGGCCCAAATCTCCATCATGTCTGACGAGGCCCCAGCTTCCTTAATAAGAGTCCTATAGTGCAAGAATTAAAATCAAGAATTAATAAATGGGATGGATTCAAACTAAAAAGCTTTTTTTTCAGCGAAAGAAACAATCAGTGAGATGAATAGAGAACCTACAATTTGGGAACAAATTTTTGCCACATGCACACTAGATAGATCACTAATCTTTAGGATATAAGATAACTAAAAAATCCTAACACCAAAAAAAACAACCCAATTAATAAATGGGCCAAGGAACTGAAGAGACACTTCTCAGTAGAAGTTATACAATCAACAAATATATAAAAAATGTTCAACATCTCTAGCAATTGAAGAAATGCAAATCAAAACTACTGTAAGATTTCATCTCACACCAGTCAGAATGGCAGATATTAAGAATACAAACAACAACAAGTGTTGGCAAGGATGTGGGGAAAATGGCACACTCAAACATTGCTTGTGGGACTGCAAATTGATGCATCCAATATGGAAAGTAGTATGGATATTTCTTGGAAAATTGGGAATGGAACCACCATTTGACCCAACTATCCCTCTCCTTGGTCTATACCCAAAGGACTTAAAAACAGCATACTACAGAGACACAGCCACATCAATGTTCATAGCAGCACAATTCACAAACTATGGAAGCAACCTAGATGCTCTTCACTAGATGAATGGATAAAGAGAATGTGACATATATACACAATGGAATATTATTCAGCATTAAAAGGGAATAAAATCATGCATTTTGCAGGTAAATGGATTGAGTTGGAGAATATAATGTGAAGTGAATTTAACCAATCCCAAAAGCACAAATGCCAAATGTTTTCTGATTTAAGGGTGCTAATTCATAATTGGTTGGGGGAGGGAAGTGGGAGGAAGAACTTTAGATTGAGCAAAGTGGTGAGAGGGATTGGGAGAGGACATGTGGGTAGGAAAGATGGTGGAAGGAGACAGAAATCATTACCCTAAGTAAATGTATGAGGACATGAATGGTGTGACTCTACTTTGTGTACAACCAGAGATATGAAAAATTGTGCTCTAATGTGTAATATGAATTGTAATGCATTCTGCTATCATATATAACAAATTAAATGTAAATATATATATATATATATATATATATATATATACACAAGACTACCAGGTTGAATGAATTTCTTTATTCCAAGATAGAAAAAAGGGGAACTATGATGGTTGATCAATAAGACTTTTTTCAGGAATGTTTAGTAAACATACAAAGGGTTATGGTTGAAGTTTGGGGCCATGAGAAAGGAAGAAAGAAAAAGAAAGAGATGGGGTAAACAATAGATATCAAAGGATTTTAACTTCTTGTTTGATTAAAAAATAATTGTAATCAAGGTTTGGGAGGCCAAGGGATTTTTTTCAGAGAAAGTATGATACATTTGATAAATGATGTATTTAAAGTATGGATGCATAATAGTACCACAGCCAGATTCTGAGGTTTTAAATCTAAATCTGTCTTAAAATAAAATATAATTTTATAATAGTCAGATTAGATTAATCCTATTGTATTTATTTGCTTTTGTTTAGCTGCTGTAGTTTCTGTCACTTTAAGAAACACCACTGCTCCTAATGTAGATCGTTCTCAGAAAAGTTATCTGCAAATTAAAGGAAACAAAATCATACATTCTGCTTTCAAAACTATATGCCAATATTGTAAAAACTATTACATTGTTATAAAAACAATAATACGCAAATATTTACAGTTAGCAGTGTCATTGCTTTTTCAACTGGTGCAAGCAAATTTTAATGGATAAGTAATTTTATATTAAATGAGTAAAATTTGTTCATATTTGGATGACTATATAATAGGTAAGACAAACAACAGGCAGAAGACTCCAGCCTTATTTTATGTGCACTCAATATTGCAAGAATAATTTTTACCTCTTTCTAGTTCATGTTATGTGCAGTAAGAATTAATTAAAGAAGGCATTTGTCATCAAGGTCAGTACTTATGAAATTGCAAAAGATAAAGTGAATATCAGAATGTTGCACATATCTGAAAGGATTTTTATTTTATCTTCCTATACTCTACTACTATCTTCCAACAATCTTCATCTCATTCAGAAATTATCAGGATTTATGGGTAAATGTTAAGACTGTATATTTTGAGAAAATATCTACAGGTGACTGGCTGTGTAGCTCTGAATAATAATTACTCCTTCTCTGGTTTCCTAAAACAGAAGATCATACAACCCCAAGGGGTCCTTCACTCTAACCTCACAGCCACTTTCAAGATGTAGCCCACGCCCTAAAACTTCCATCTATGGCATAATCTAGCCTGGACTCCATGCCCTGTGAGAATGCTAAAACAGAGCAAGTAACAAGTTTCTTTTCTATTGCCAGTCATTTAAAATTTCCATTTACCTAAAATATAAATGTAAATTAATATAAAAATAAATATAATATATATAATATATTATGAAATATAAAATACAATATAAAAAATATAGATATAAATTGAAAGAGCAATTACTTACAACATCAAAGTAATACTTTAGTGAATGTATTTAACCTTTAAAGTAAAAAAATTCATAAACCCTAGTATTGTTTAAGCAGAATGCATTTTCATGACAGGTGTTAGCTCAGCTATAACAGTTACTTAGGATAACTTATTAAAAGGAAAGGTTAAATTTGGCTCATGGTTTTGGAAGTTGCTTGGGTCTGTAGCTTTTGGATTATGGCAAGAGCATGTGGCAGAGCAAAACCATTCAAGCCACAGCCAGGAAACAAAGGAGAGGAGAAGGAGCTGGGGTCCTACTTTGCCCTTCCAGGCAAAGTGACATAAAGACCTGTTACTCAACTCTGACATGTTTCACCAGCCCCCAGGGACCAAGCCCTTAACAACTGAGCCTCTAGGAGACATCCAAGAGCCAACCTCTAGTGCCAAGGGACTAAGCAAACTAAGACTGCAGATCACCAGTGAGCCTAGTAATATGAAAGATACATGGCAATATCCTGATATTCATAGATAATTAAAATATTCCCCCAATTTTAAAATATGTTAATCAGTCTCACTAAAGTACAAAATACATTATTAACCTTATGTATTATTTTAAAGGCATTTTCCATAAGAGAAGGGCACAATTTCTGATATTTTACCTCTAATTAGTAATCATGAGGTATGTAGTCAATGGTTTCTAATCCATTACACATAAGTTGCTCATATGTCCATCAAGTCCTATTGTCAATGTCAAGAAGCAACTTTCAACATTCCTTCACGGCCATGAATGTATACTTGGTACCACTGAATTGGTGATCATTGTGTTCCTCGGAAGCTCTTTCCTAATATAAAACATAGAGAACATAATTATGGTTTATTGGCAATAATTTTTGACTTTTAAAGTTTAATTCTTTTATGGAGTAAATTTTATATTCACCTAGCACCAATGAAATCCTTGCAGAAGGATAAGTAATTTCCCAACTATTATAATTCCCTTTTCCCACACATAAAAATAACAACCAGCAAACTATATTAGGATAAAATTTAGCATACCTTTAAACAGCATCTGCTATTTAAAATTTAGCTACCAAATTTTACAAATAATTTAATTATTTTTTTGCCTACTGACTCCACATATTAGTAAAACTTGTGACCAACTTTTTTCCCAAAAGAACAAATTGCAAAAGTCTAGTATAAGACTAAAGATAAGATTTTGTTTGATACATAAAGGATCATGTGGATAACTATTATCAGAAAGAATAAAACTCAGCTTATGGGAATAATTGACTTCTTTGAAGAGTTTGTATCAATTGAGTAGGCTACTGGACACAGGTCTTTGCTCTGATAGGTAGAAAAACTGGGCAGGAAATTAGGTTCAGGGATCCCCATCACTACAAACAAAATCTTTGTTACGTGATGCAGGGTTGCTACAACATCAGCCCCCAGTCAGATCCAGGGAGCACTCTCTTTATGATCCCTAATACACTGACAAGTTTTAGAAAAATAAGTTTCTACTCAGCCTCTGAGACAGTTTTAGGCAATGAAAGAAGATCTGAGTTTTCTTATTCATAGATTACTTTTAAACACTTTAGAAAAGCATTATAGGAGATTAGGAAATAGAAACATTTATTTTAAAAATTATGACTTTAAAAAAAAATAACATTTGTTCACAAATCCTGTCCTCTGTGATACTATAACTAATTCTGGCCTCCTTGTTTTCCTCCTTATTTCAGATTATTCCCTTATAAAATGAACACATGTTATTGAATTTTCTATTTGTGGGGAACAAGTGATAAGTAGGACATTGATTGGCTCATGTAGCTGGAAGTCCATGTAAATGGGGAAGGCTTTGGTTCTGGCCTAAGCCTGATTCACTGTATGAATTCTTTACTGGACCTCTATTCTGTGAATGTGTCATTCTCAACTTGAAATGGAGAAAGCAGTTCCAGACTTTCCACATATTAAACTGTCCAGATGTGGGGAAAATTTCTTCCTCTGGGGCTCAAACTGTAAGACTTCCTTCCTAATATAGTTTTTGGCAAAACTTCCTTAGCATCACATATGTGTGAACTGTCACAAACCAATTTCTGAACCAATCTCTGTATCAAAGTAATGGGATTATCCTGGATTGATGAGGCTTCACCCTTGGAAGTGATAATGGAGTCAGATTCCTGACCGACTTCCTGAACAAAATTTGAACAAAAACCTACACAAAAAAATATGTATCTTGGAGACAGAAAGAAAAAACATTTTGTATCCTGGATTTTCTCTTCACAAAACATCAAAAACCAATTTATGAAAGGCATTGATTTTTTTTTGTTTTGGTTTTGATGTTTTTGCATTGCTGGGGAATCAACTCAGAGTCTTGCACATACAAATTCATTCATACTTACTTTTTGTTTAAACATGTTAATGGTAATGTTGCTTCCTACTTTGAATAAATGATTGTTAATTTTAAACTGTGTTTTCAAAGTGTGTGTGTGTGTGTGTGTGTGTGTGTGTGTGTGTGTTGAAATGTCTCATCTCTGTTCCATATAACAGTATTTTTATAGTAGTATTCCAGGCAGTTTCAACAGGGACTGGAAGGTTCACTTTCAAGATGACTCACTCACAAGGTAGAAAATGCTAAGCGACTTTAGCTGGAGGGGGGTGTCTGAAAGTGGTGGAGAAGGGCACATGGCCTGACTGGACATGCTCAGAGCAGAGCAGTTGGTTTCCAGAAGCAAATTTCACAAGAGAACAAAAGAGAAGTAAATGGCAGTTTATCTGTTTATGATCTCCTTGGAACTCAAATAACATCAATTCTAGCACGTTCTGTTCATCAAGACAATCACAAAGAATCACTCAGATTTATGACTTCAGGACCTGATGCAAAGAGTGTCAAGCTCATGGGATGTAAGGGGCACTTGTGATAGGAGATATGGCAGCCCCACATCTGTAAAATACTACCTCACTCAACTCTGAATGCTTCTTTCTTTCCCCTCTCATTCCGAGCTTTTTCATGTTCACTACCTATTACATATTCCTACAAACAAAATTGGAGATAATCGGTTGAGGAGTCATAAAAATAGGGTGTAACAAGCAATCACTGCCACAAACCTATAGTCCACAAACACTCTTTTCATAATCCAAATGCATATTTAAAATTCTGCCTGCCCTCTGTGTTCTAATGACCATGCCTCTCTACAGCCCTACAGACACAGGGATTAGATTATTCATATATAAACATCTATATACATTCATTCAAACTCTATAAAAAGAAACATTGCACAATCTGGAAGTGGACAATGGGTCTGGTCTTGGCTGTGACACTTTTTTAACAATGTGTTTTTGAAACCATGTGTTTTTGATACCTGTAAAATAGAATCTTATGAAAAATATTCAGCACATTATTTGACATATAATAAATGTCCACTAAATGTTAACTCTTTGTAATAACTCATTTATGTGTGAGTGAAACATGTATGTGCTGAATAATATAGATGAATGGAGCAGCAATTCTGCCTAGATTGCCCTGGTAGCTATGAGGGGATATAGTTCTGTGAGCAAAAGCAGTTTTTCAGACTGTTTGTGGACAATAAAGAGAAGAGTCCAGTGCTCTGTGTGAAATGCTTGCTCTTTGGAATCAAAGCTCAAGGAGTCCAGATTGTCTGGGATGTGATGTGCAAATTTCAGAACCAGATCACTGGGAGGAAAGGGAGGAAAAGTCATTTTTGCTTCCACATTTTGGTCTCAGACTCATGTATTCTACTTATTGGAGAATTGACATCATATAAAAAGCCCTGATTTAAAGTTCATGTGTGAAGATGCTGCTGTATTCTCATAATGTATTGCCTCTGATCTGACACTCGACTGTCCCTTTAGCAGGCTGTCCCAATGCTTTTCTGATTAGTGCAGCCTCTGTCACAACCAATGGATGCATTAACTAGGGGCCCATAGTCCATCTCCATTGCAATACACGTCCTCTTGGTCAGGACTGGGCTATGGGGATCTTGTGCTTGTGAACCAATCACACTGTGAGCCTTCAGATAGAGACAGACAGATACCCGGCAGGAAGGCCAGGTGCAAGCCTCCATTCCTACCAGAATGAATCAGCATCCTTCCTGAATAGGAGGGGTCCAGGAAGATCAGTTGGTCCCCAAGGATCACTTTCCTTGACATCTGCTGTCCTGGGAACGCATTACTTCCTTGACATTTGCTCTTTGTTGTTGGCAAATCTGGAAATTGCAGTGACAGCATTTAGATCACCCTTGAGAGATAAGAGCCAGGTGGGGGACAAAGGCGAACCTTCACCTGTGCCCTATTTATGCTCTTTCAGTCAGGTGCTGGTTGTGGGAGGGGGGGAGTGCTCAGTGACAGAATCGATGGCCTTATCTGCCTGAGTCCTCTGGCTCTGTCAGGTTGTTCCATGCCTCCTGCATGGCAGAAGCCTGATGCATTTCGGAGGCTTTCACTTCCAGCCCACTCTCATTGACTAAACCTGTTTTGACGCCAGTTTTTCTGGGGGGATACTAGGGATTAAACTCAAGGGGCACCCAGCCACTAATCCACATCCCCAGCCCTATTTTAAATTTTATTTAGAGACAGGGTCTCACTGAGTTGCTTAGTGCCTCACTTTTGCTGAGGTTGGCTTTAAACCCGTGATCTTCCTGCCTCACCCTCCTGAGTTGCTGGGTTGACCCCAGAATTTTTTAAGGTGCAACCTTCCTATCTTTTACTTTCCAGTCTTCTACTCAACGGGGTGGTATTTTAGCCTGTAGTAATTTGACATATAACCTCAGGCTGTTTTTCTCTCAGTACAAGGTAGACTACTTCTTGAAACTATGCGCAAATGGAGGATTTTTTTTCTTCCCCACTCTATTTCAAGGCCATGCCTCAGGCAAAGACTGGACTGCACCGGCCACCCATTTCAGCCTTCCTCTGCACTCTGTGAGACCCTTCTGTGAAGTAAGCTCCATTTCCCATGCTCTCTCAGCTCTCTGATGGTATTCAACATGCAGTCATAGTTTTGTTTCAAGGGAAGGTCACTTGGATCTCACTAGCAGACGACATAAGGGCCCAAACCTTTTATGATTGACAATTCTTCATCTTCTCATTTCCAACTTAAAGACCATTGCTGCGAGTCCCATAGAACATTGTCACTCAGCCAGTCTGTCTTCTGCCTGACTGGTAGCTCCAGCTGCATGGTCACTTGGTGTCCTGTGGTCGCACATCTCTGTCTCTTCCAGGATCTGGTAGCACACCTGGTGGTAATTTTCAAAAAGATATATAATTATTTGATACAGAATACATGTTCTAGATCAAGAAAACCCTCCTGGTTAATGCCGTTATTATTCTAGGGCTTCTTCCCATGAGCCACTGATGACATCACTTCCCACTGTTGGTAATTGGAAACACAGAGTCATTCACTGAACTCCAGTGGCTCTTCAGATGTGCTGCAGTGTACAACTGGGTCTGGGATCTGCTCATGTCACTCAGTATATCCGTAGGGCACACTCTCAAGTAGGAAGCATGATAACTACAAATTCAAGAGTGCCTGTCCTGACTGAGTTTTTCCCTCCATCATGGAGGTTCAAGGTACATACAATAAATTGACTTTTATTCCTCTTGGTCCAAATGGGTCAGGTGGTGGTGGTGGTGGTGGTGGTTGTTATTATTATTATTGAGACAGGATCTGACTGAGTTGTCAAGGCTGGCCTCAAACTTGTGATGCTCCTGCCTTAGACTCCTGAGTTACTGAGACTACAGGCATGTGTGATCCCACCAGACTCAGTCTTATTTATAAGTTTTAACACCCAGTTTTTTATTAACAAAAATCTCAAATATATGATTCTTATCGAACTTTAAATTATCTTCTGAAATTAAAACAGTAAAATAAAAAACACACATTAAAACAAAGTTTTGTAAACAAACATGTAGTGGTTTCTTCATAAAATAATAAGTGCCCATTTCTGCCTTTAGTCAGATTCTCAGAGAAACCATTTTCACCCTCTTCGGTCAGTGAATAACCAATAATGTTACTGTGTTCTGATTCTTCTCATTGACAGGATTTTAAAAAGTAAAAAGAGTTGTGCAGTTGATCAAAAGCTCTTTGCTTTGGAAACTAAGTAGAAATCCAAAGCCTGGAGGAATATTGAAAGACTTGTGATGTGAAATGAAACAATGAGAAATGGATTCCGCAATTACTAAGATGCAGCGTTAAGTTGTGATGATATATGGTGCTAAGCAAAGAGGAAGATAGTCTCTTTGAACTGTAATTATGTGGATTAAGAAGAATTTGATTGATACAGGTTCTGAAAATGATTGCTAGGACAAAAAATGTTTTCATAATCTGGAATTTAATTATAAATTCACTAATTGGCTAATGTAACTTTTTCACTAAATAAAAAATTTAATGAAAACAATAAAGACTTTAGCAAGTCTCATCTATTTGATTTATGTCACAATTTAAACAGAAATGACTTCATAAAATCATGGTTCTTTTCTGACATTGAGAAAAACATGAGCTGTTTCATTTGACAAAATTGTTCTACATTGTCCTTAAGAAAGTAATTCAGGTCCTTTGATTCAGGTGACAAAGAGATTGGTTTTGAAAGCTTTTCAAATTTATTCAAGGCCTTCTGATGTCCCATAGGTACTTTATAATTGTCCTCTGGCTTTGCATTCCAACATGAGAAAATAGTGATAAATTTCAGATAAAATAATCCAAACTTCCTTGGTTCTAAACCTGCTGAATTTCCCATTGAGATTCAAAATTTTATTTGATAACTCAATATTAATAACAATGTATTGCTCTTTTTAAAAAAAAATTACTATTGCATTTCAACAAACTGGTCTCTTGTTCTTCTGTCTCTTCCTCCTGCTCTTTCTAAAATGCCTGGATGCACATAATGTCTCCCTCCTATCTTCTGTCCTTCCTCCACCCCCTCCCCTCATATCTCTATCACTCTCTCTCCCTCTATGTGATAATTAATATGGTAGACACCAGAGCCCACTCTCCTTTCCAGCCCAGCACTAGTCATTATCATCATCTCAGGTTTCTCTCTTCTCTCATTCTCCTTATTCTTTCCATTTTTGAGCAGTAATTACAAAAGGTACAAGTATAAAACACTGTCTTTGAAAAAAAAATATTGGAAGAAAAGAAATATTTTGGAAGCAAAGGACAAAAGTGTGTGGGGTTGAGAGTGTGGGACGAATGGGACAGAATCAAGACAGAGACAAGAGATGACCAGAAGGAATACCAGGAGGCAGAACAGGAGGGTCTCTTTCTGACACTCCCATGGCCGTCTCAGCAAGAACACAGCAGAGAGCTGAGGCTGAGAAGCAGTGGTATCTGACAAGCCACTAAATCCTCAAGACTGGAGATGGGTCATTTTCAAGATCTCTTCCAGCCCAGGTGATATTAATCTGATCTTTCTAAATGGCTGCCTGTTGTAGGATCCTGCTGCCTTGTTTGACTAACTAATACTAAAACAAAGAGAAAAATGTTTAAAGTAAACCTCCCTGAATGTCAGTTTTAATGTCTCTAGGTTCACTCAGGAATAGTGACATTGTTTCAAGCTGTTTATAACTGGAACTTCTTTGGTACCAAATCCACTCATGACATAACACTGTCTAGTGCTCAGCCTGGCTTAGAGATTATTTCAGCTTAAAATAAATTTCTATATATTCATCTACATTGATGAAATGGAGAAGAACATATGCTTCTTTCTTGTAATTATTGCTTACTAACAGTTATTAATGTATGCTAAAAACCTTTAAACTAGTGCCTGTCACTGAATGACATTGGTACAGCATGGCACAGACTTTCTTTATTTCAATTGAGGGAAATTTGAATACTTGCTCTTCATTCTCTTTATCAACTGCTTTTTCACTCACCTGAATTGCTTAGAATGAAGGCGAGATCCTTTTCTGATTATTAATATGTCCTCAGTACTTATAGGTTTGTCTTTCACAAATTAGGTGCTTCCTATGTTTATAGAATGTGTAAAAGAATTACATTTAGAAATTATATATATATATTTTTTTTTCCACTGTAAAAAATTATTATTTTAATAGTAATTTCTTTAGATTTCCTTAGGCAATAAATGTTTTTCTAAGTGTTTCGTTTTGTTTTGTTTTTTGTTCTTTGTATCATGGATTGAACCCAGGGGTGCTTAACCACTGATTCACACTCCCAGCCCTTTTTGACTTTTATTTATTTATTTATTTATCTTATTTTGAGACAGGATCTCACTAAGCTACTTAAGACCTTGCTAAGTTTGCTGAGGCTGGCTTTGAAACTGTGATCCTCCTGCCTCAGCCTCCTAAGCAGCTGGGGTTATAGTCATGTGCCACCACATCCAGCTCTTATCTTTAATTTAAAGGGTAAATTCCTCCAACTGTGCATTACAAATCATTTATTAATTAATTTGATACAAAACAAACTTTTTTGTCAAATTAGTACTCAATTTGAAATTGTCATGACATAAACATTATTGTTTACACTGAAGGCTTAATCAGAGAAACTCATTCCAGTGATTTTATTAGCATTATAGAAGGAAACAAGAAGAGATGAAAACTCAATATACTTAAAAATGTACATATAAAAAGTCGTACATAGCCATCAACAAAGACTGTGTGTATCGGCATCAAGATAACTTCCTATGAAACTTAATTTGAAAATTTTAATAACTGTTTGAATAATATATCAGATGGCAGCTTGCATAATTAAATATACGAATCCCCAGTCTTATCTAGTTATTTATAAATTCAAGTGGGTTTCCCTCTAAATTTTGTAAACTATTTCCCTGGTCTTATAAACCGTGCTTGGATGTAAAATTTTTATAACCAAATTTGCTCCATAATGCAATATCTGATGATTAATTCCTTTGTACTTTTCACAAGAAAATCCTTAAAGAGAAAACAGAAAGAAGGAGGTGGCTAAAGAAGAGAAAGGAAAGGCTAGAGAACATCTTTTAAGAGCAACGCAATCATTCATACCAAAGAAATCAGAATTCCTAGACTTAAAATGAAAAACTGATACGACCTCACAATCACTATTCACAACCCTTGGAGCTCAAATTATTTCAAAAGTGAAATGTTTAATACTTTTGGAACTAACCCAGTGCATACATTATATACATTGTAACAAACTCAGGGGAGCCCAACATAGTTCCCTGTAGTCAAATACATTAGTACATCACAGCCAAGTGTGTGGCCACTCTTTTAAATGGAGCCAGTACTCTAATAAGTAGTAAGTACAAGTAAGTGCTTTGCACATATGATAACTACAAACATGGAATTCATTACACCTCTGACATATACCAAAAACATGGGCTGTGAGCAAACAATACCTAGAAGTTTATTCTTTTGAATGCAAAAATAATAAATTAAAATTTGGAATGATTTGAACTGTGCAGAGCTGTAAAATCTTTCATGACTTAAGAATCTTAGAATCTATTTGGGAAGACACAATTTATATTTTAAAATAAGAGTATTGTGGTAATATAAGAAAAAATTGTATTATGGATTATAAATAGTAACATTTTCATCATGATGTGAGTGTTACTGTAAAATATTAAAGAAAATATACAAACTGAATGGAATACTTGCAAAATAAATCAAGATGTGCTAATACAAGAACAAAGGGACCATTTCTTAGAAGTTTGACTGGATCTTCTTGTCATACAGAGAAAGAACAAATGTGTTTTATCCCAGGCATATTTGTGTGAATATTTGACACAGCCACATTGAAAAATCCTTGCAAAAGTAAAACCATTCGGGGACTTTTTTTTCATAATAATGTATGAAAACGATATGTCATATTCTTATTCCACACTTACTCATCCCTTAAACTGATTTTATTTTTCCCCAAACTCATTTTAATTTTATTTATTTTATGAAGTTGTTTCTTTTATAATTATAAGAAAACTAGTTTCTAATTTTATCATTATTTCCCCCCAAAGTTCCATTGCTAATCAACTAAATGCATTATTAATTCATAAACTATTCACAAAAAAATCAGAAAATATAGGTTTTTCAAAATATTCATATTCTCAGAGAATGAACAGAATGGTGTCCTCTTCAGTTTTAGTAAGCAAATAATTCTGATCACATGTGATTTATCTGACAAATACTGCAAAGTTTATAATCTGTGCCACTGCGCCCTCTCCATCTCATCCTTTACCAGCTGGTATCCAGGATAACATTTGATGTGTATTGCTGACATAAGCTTATACATTATATATTGCTCAAATATAAAGATGCTACAAATATTGTAAATTTTAACACAGAACATCTGTCACTAACTATAAAACATTTATTGGCATTATCATCACAAGTAAAAAAAAATTACTCCATCTCAGGTATGGGTTAGTATAAGTAAACACATTAAATTTTTTTCTAAGACTACTACATTGATAATGATTAGATAAAAATATTAATTCATAATTAATTCTCATAATTTCCATTACATACTTTTATTGTGCTATTTTCTTAAATTCTGGTTATGTGGCATCAATAACAAACAAAATATCGTGGATGATGTGCATTAGTATATTTTAAATTATTTTACATACTGTTAGCTTTCTATCCCTACTTATAAAATACCAGTGAAATAAACTTACAGGGAGAAAAGCCTTCTTTTGGTTCACGCATGGTTTGGGGTTTCTGATGCAGCATTGTGCAGGCCCATTGCTTGGGCCTCTGATCAGTGGTGGATGGAGATGGAAGGAGCATGCGGCAGAGCAAACTGCTCACTGCACCACCATGAAGCAAAGGAGAAAGAGGAAGGGGCAAAGGTTCCACAACACCCTTGGGGGGCAGTGACCTAACACCTCCTGAACACTTCCACTTGGTACCAGGTGGCACTGTTGGGCCTCAGCATCTCCCAACAGTGCCACCTGGTACCAAGGCTTTCACACGTGGTCCTGGGGAGGGCCTTTGAGGTTCAGCCACAGTGATTACCAAGTCACGGAAATCACTTTGGGGAATATCACTCTAAATTTTAATCAGTTGCCTTAAATTTTTATGTTTTGTTTATATTTATCTACAAACTTTCATGGATATCATCTAATTAATTGCAGGGCTAAGTTTATATTATAATGAAAATAATGAAGGTCTTAAATGTTTATTATAACTTATGTTTGTCATGAGGCAACGAACACATTTTATACAATGTTTCCTTTTCAGAATTACTTTTTGCATTTTTCAGGTGTAAGATATTCCCCTATGTTCATATCTTTCCCTTTATGATTTTTTTTAATTAATGGTATAAATATGTAAATCATTTGTCAGGTCAAATTATTTTGAATAATTGAAATGTTACCTTTGGTAATTCAAAATAGATTATTGTAAATAACAGCGCTTAAAGTACGCATGCGTGCACACACACACACACACACACACACACACACACACACACACACTTTTCCCCAAAAGTTTTTCATTCTGATTTCACATTTTCTTGAAATACAAGGTCAAAATCAATTTTCAAATCGCTTTTTATTTCTTCATTATATAATCCCTTTTGAGACATAAATAATCTTCAACCTCATTACTTCAATTCTCAGTTGTTCAGATTTATTATTATATGTTCTGTGGTATTTACTTGATGTGCTATAGAGAAATTTATAATTAATCAAGGCAGTATTTCATGTAATCTACTTGATTACATCTTTTCTTGAATGATTCATAGTTGAGCATGGTATGGGAGGTCGTATCCAATTAAAAGACTGAGTATTATTTGTGTGAAATGTTTGATAAAATTAAAAACTCTTCTGTCATTACATCAGAACAACCTATTCAAAATTTAATAACTCTCTTTATAAGTATTTCTTTTTGAAACACTTCCCATAAGCACCACCCATAATTTTCATGTTATTTTGTTTATTGTCTCTTATGGCCACAGGAGTTAAAGAAAAATGTATACAGTTTCTGGATTTTCATAGATCCAAAAGATTTTGATGATACATTAAAGAAATGCAAATAATCTTATTCAAACTTAATCATCTTTTTCATTCTGTGTTTTTCATTTTTAATATTCTATCAGAATTCTTGAGTTTATTAACATCACAAAATATTATTAATATATATAAGTTTGCAATTGTATTCAAGAAATAATTGCGATTCTATCCAAGAAATAATAATTTCCAGCTTTCAGAAATAGCAGCAGCTACCTGTTTTGTGAACAGTGTGCTGTCCATTTTATTTACTCCTTGCATTTCTATAGAACCAGCAGCAAAATATTTTGTACTGCTCCGGGTGGTACTGTCGACTTCCATGATGTAAGCTGGAATGCCCTCTCTGATGTGGTGTGACAGAAAGACCTTTGTCTCAGTCACTGTGACATCCTACATCTGTCAGCTTGCATTAAAGTGTTCACTCATCAGAAAAGTTGAATTGCTAACTTTTCTGCTTGCCAGGTTCACCCTCATAGTAAGCATAGGCATGGATTTATTTGTGTTATGGCATGGATTTATTTGTGTTATGGCCGTAGAAAATGTCATGTCAAAGGGCACCAACTGTTCATCATTTATTTCCCTATAAGAAAGGAGTCTATAATCTGTAGAATGGTTTATAGCTAAGATAGAAGAAATAAGAAAGACAATGGAGTCAAAACAGAAGAACATTAAAGTAAGATTTTAATTCAGAAATTCCACATATTTTTCCAGGTCTATCTCTTCCCAATCCTGTTTTCTTTACAGGCCTCTCACTCCCAAATTCCTGGGAAATCTGTGAATCTACCCATGTATGGTTAGTTAAACTCCCAATGAATTGATTAAGTAAAGATAGATACAATATCCTGAGAAACCTATAATTTAACGAACTGATCAGAAACTGAAGACCATGTCAGCCTGAGTATCTTGAGACTGACCAGACCACCAGGAACTGTCTTGAGATCCCCAAACTGATATAATCACTATATACCTTTCCATATCCACCTCTCACATGACTTCACTTGGAGAGGAACCAGGAGTCCCCACAATATGCCACCCACTCTCCAGATGACCCACTTTCTCCCTTGGGTGTGGTACTATTTTCCTACATAAACCTCTGTCTATTCCTCTGACTGGCAGGTGCTGAAGTTCTTTTTCATCAAGTCAGCCAAGAACCTCAGTGGTCCTGAGTCAAGCTCCCCTTCTCTCCAGAAACTCCTTAGACCCTCTTCAGAGACACCTTCTTACTGGAGCCATCTTGACAATTAGATTTCAATGTATTAATGAAAACTTGAAAGAAGCATAAATAGAGCTGTTTACTTTCCGACAAAACCAAATTTACTTCTCATTCTAATAGCAGTACCAAAGAAAATGTACCCAAACTTGACTGACATTAAAATTATTTTTGTCAAAATATCATATACGCACAGAAAGTGTTAAGAGAGAAGATTGACAGGGAGGTCAAATCCAAATAGTATGTCCTTGGAGTGCACCACAATTACTTCTACAATATAAAAGTAATTATCAGAATTTTTTCAGGGGAATACTAGTATACTATAATAGTAGAGGTTGTGTTTTGAGAAGATTAATTTAATCCATTGTAGGGCAGTTCTAAACTCAGAAAATATAAAGAAAAAGGTCAGTTCAAAACCCATTGTCATTATTTAGGATTAAAATTAAAAGTTACATAGGATGGAGAAAGTGGAAATGAGAAGATCTATTATTTTAAAGATGGAAAACACAGGATTAAGAGAATTATAAAGCAATGTAGATGAGGAATAGAAAAGATGTTAAATATGAAATTCAAGTTTGTCTTGTAATATAAAATTATATTCAAAAGTAGGCAGCCCAGAGCTGGCAGGCAGAGGTGCCCAGTAATGCCAAGGTCTCTTGGTTCCCACTGCTAGTCTCACAGAAAGAAGTGGGAAGGGAAACCATCGGAGACAGCAACTCTGGTCTCATCTCTCAAGAAAGGAAAAGACTTACACATTTTCTTTTCAAGCATTCCCATAGGTCTCATTTATCATCTCACTTGCATCACATGATCACAGATTCTGGCCAAAGTGAGACACATCAGCCATCGCCCTTGTCTGTTGGGTGGGGCCAGGCATGTGGCAGCTGGAGCCTGAGATGTGGTGGAATGTGTGCTGCTATGGCTCCCAGATGGGCCAGGCTGGGCATGGGGGAAGCCTCAGGCCAGGTGTCTCCCTTCCCCAGAGCCTGGGCTCAGGCATGGTAGCACAAACTCTCTCCTCTCACTCCATTTGGCTTCTCATATGGGTTTCCCTTCACCCAGCCCACGTTTGAGAATAGTCCATTTCTTCAGTTTCTGTGTGTGTCTTACTTGTTTCCTGCTGAAACTTAGTTGAATATATAGGAAAGCAAATAATTTTGATTATTAAATGTCTCTGAATAAATTGGGGGAGAAGACAGGAGCAGATTTTTGGTTAAGAAGATAGCAAATAAAAAAATCACTTAATAAAAAAAATGAGACAAAATCTTAAATATGCATAAAAAATATTACCTTGAAGATTTTTAACTGGGAATAAGTATCATTACATGTAGTGGAATGACTGGTTTTAGAGTTTTAAGTGTTTAATCATAAAAGGAATTTGAATATATACTATCAATGTATCCATTCTTTAAAAGAAATACTTAAAAGCATAATGTTATCAAACAGATATGCAATGTGCATTGAAACCAGTTAAAGTAGTATAACTAAAAATAACTTTGGTGGGCTGGGGATGTGGCTCAGTGGTAGAGTGTTTGCCTTGCATGCTTGAAACCCTGGGTTCAATCCTCAGTACCAAAAAAAAAAAAAAGAAAGAAAATTACACTTTGGTTAAAGATGACATCTAAACCGAGTGAAATGACATTATTGTTCTTAATAATACTGTTGTTCAAATAATCTTTCAAAATAATAATCAGAGTTTTGAATCTGGAATTTTAATAACACAGAAAAGTGAAAAGAAGATGACCTTAGAAGAATGTTCCAGAAGGCAAATATTTGCTACACTGCTTCCTCCAAATTACAGCTACCTAACAATTAAAATCTCAGTCTGGAATCTGACCTTTAATAAGTGATAAAAAGAGTAATTTTCAAAAGTAAAGATAATCACAAGTAGAATTTGAAACAAATAAGCTTGAAAAAAAAATAAATAAATGACCACGCTTCAGGACACTGTATAGGAGGCAGGTAAAGGAAGCAAAGTGTGCACATCAAAGAATGACACCAAAGGAAATCAAAAAAACATGAGTGATAGAACTGAGCCAAATATTCAAGGTATAACAGTCATAAATAGAATAAAACTCCCAATCAAACAATAAACAAAAGAGAAATTGACTCCCCAGGTCAAAAGAAAATCATAGATCATGCAACCTCCAAGAGCTATGCCTTAAACAAAGAGATACTAAGCAAAAGTAATTTTATAAGCAAATTATGTCAGACAAATATAAGTTTAATTTAAGGCAGAAATCATTAAAATATACAAAATTAGTTATTTCAAATAAAGAAAGTTGATAATGTAATAAAATTCATAGAAATATATTGTGATTAAAGAAATATATAAAAATAAAATGAGATTGACATAAATTTCAAAGTTCACTTCTATCGGGTACATTAATATGAAAAATACTTTAGAAATCTGGATTACAATTTTATATGATATAGATTATACCTGTAATGGGTAATTTAAAAAACCTCATGTCTTTGAGGCATGTGTTTATAAATTCACTTTTCAACTTTTATACCTTGAGACTAAAAGGAAATGTTTGTACCAAATGGCCTCTAGTTCCTTGGAGATAAAGATTGTATCAATTTTTCCTGCTGAATTCCAGAATTGATGCATCAGTTGGTTTGTTACTCCCTGGCTGCACATGGGTATTTTTCTTTTTTGTCCTCTCATGCCTGCACCATGTCCTTTAGACCACTAGGGTAACATTTAAAGAATTATTGCTTCAGTGGCTTCCCTTACAATGTACTTTCAAACTTCCTCCCTGTGTTATATTCTGGGCAACTGCCAGAAAATTACAAGATATTTTCCTTGTAGTATTTTGTCATTTAAGTCTTGGCTGAAAACTCAAAGATGAGAAAAAGGTCATATCTCTTAACTTTGAGAAATTTATAAAACTCCAAGTAAAAGTGAATCCCAATAGCTCTTATGTGCAGAAGTACAATAGCTGTATTTTGATGCACAGATAATTGATTAGAATGCATGTGTCTATCTGAGTTCAGTGTAATCACTAATTAGCCAATAAGGTCTTTTCAACCTAACTTGTCTATTTCATAAGAGGAATTTAAAAAACTACTGAAAGTCCTAAAAAATAAATTCACTTATAAAACATGTGATTTTATTATCTCAACAATTTTCTCATCATAAATTAAATTAAATTCCTGTTCAGGATTTTCTATTTCTAAACTTTGCAATATTAGGATGAAAATAGCATAGAGCTATTTTCTATGTGAGTGTGGTGAGTCCTGTGATCCACTGGGATAGTGTACATTCCTATAAGAAAAAACAATCAAATGTTTAAGCAGTTAAATAACATGTAATTATAACAATTCAAAATATATTACATTCTATAATTAGTTCCTCCTCTGAATTCCTGCTTCACTTGCACTTAATTCTAAGATATTGCAAAGTACATATTAATATCTTTTTACCAAAATGCAATATCATGTATAACTGTTGACTAAAATGTGTTATATTTCTAAAGTTATTTTCTATATTGTTAACATTTATGTAGAGTATTTTTTAAGTCAGCATAAAGGCATAACCAGAATTAGGAGTGTGGACAAGAGAAAATCTAATGTCCTTTATAAAAATTATTTGGACTGTCCTGAGCAGAAATATATAAATGCAAATAATAGGAAAGGAAATGCAGTTGAGATCAATTAAGGGTTCACTGTTTCATTTGATACTTCTTAGGACATCAACTCTTCAAACCAGTTCACTCTCAAATTCCCTAGAGGAGCTTACAGTTAATTTTCATATTGTGTTTCTGGCTCCAGAACTGCAGGACTTGGCTGCAAGAGTGGGTGGTTCATGATTCGTGGAGAGCCCTTAAAACCTGGTATCAAACAAGAGATAGTGGGAAGAAGGCAGAAGTTCAATGTTGCATGAAAGTAAGATAGATATAGACAGTAATAATAATAGCTAATACTCGCATTGAATCTGCATCTCTCTAAAAACTTTGTTATAGTAACTCAGTAATCCTCAGGACAATCCTACCAAGCAGAGACCATTTTCACCCTGTACCATGAACAAAATGTAATCAGTAATGAGAACTAGAATATGAAAGAAAACTTATAAAATTTTGCAAAGATTATATTGCAAAACCCAGAAAGTGCAACAAAGAATGATAAATCAGTAGTATTGAAATTGTGAATTTAATATGCATTTATTGTTACCATAAAGAGTATGAAATGTCAAAACTCAAACTCAGATATTTGTGAACTTTAACTCACATGGATACAGGTACAAAATATGTAAAAATAATTTGTCCTTTAGTAATAAGACAATGATTATGGGAAAAAGGCCCAAGTATTGAAAAGTTTTCTAAAAAAAATAATAATAGTAATCCCAACCAAAAACATAAGCATAAGTATCAAGAAAGACTGAATTAAAAATAAAATGAAATAACCTTCAGGTTATCAAGTAGAAAGATTGTCTGGCAATATCAATCCCTGGGGGAAATGGAAAATAGCATCCTCTAGTTTGTTACTAGTAGGAATGTAAACTGCTACATGTTTCTTGCATAAATGGTTTGAAATTGAATAATTGAATACATTTGGGAACCTGAAATCCAAATATTACATAACTGTCTGGGATGTGGCTCAAGGGTAGAGTGCTTGTCTAACACGTATGAGACCCTGGGTTCAATCCCAGGCAGCACCAAAACCAAAATCAATAACAAAATCTCCAAATATCACATGTCTGTATTAAAGTCCTAGGGAAACTTTACACAGGTATACTGAAAGACATTTTGATTAATAGTACTAATAACCTCAACAACAAAACCACAATTAACCCTTCTAGAGGTTTATTTTTATAGAGGCTAATTTTATGTATATCCTAAGTCATTTAACAATTTAGATCTTAAAGTAATCTTGTGAAATAGGAAGTAGAATAATTTCCAGTATTAATACACACACCCACAAAAATTAATAAAACAAGCAGGGAACATTTAATACACATCAAGATAATAGCTGCATGGATGAGATGTGGTTGCATTGGAGATGTGGTATAATGGGCCTTCTGTACTATCATGTTCAATTTCTTATTCTGAAAGGTAGTACATATATTTACTCTTTTATGATATATACTATATATGTACAATTGATGTCTTTGAATACATCATTCTATATAATATATATATATATATATATATTTATAAAGATTCAAAGAAGTATTTCTCATTAACCAGCATTCTGCATTTTCATTTATTAGTGTACACTGAAAAGAAATGTATACACATAAATATACAGATGTTTGTGTCATCTTTGTGGCAACCCTAATCCAGAAAACAAAGTGGAGATATTTACCAGGTCAACATGAAATATATGAGTAAAACATGATAGGTCTATATGGGTAAAACAATATAGTTGTTAAATATTGATACATTGAGCTTTACTAATAAACTAGATCTTTAGGTATTGGCATATGTGTGTGTGTGTGTGAGTGTGTGTGTGAGAGAGAGAGAAAGAGAGAGAGAGAAAAAATTGGCTAAAATAAGAAATAGTTATGTCAATTTTATGTATTAATTTTCTTGAAAAGTATGAGGATCAGATAGTGATACTAAAGCAATGTTTAAGGAAGACATTAATTTGTAAAATTTTGTATTTTGAAACAATCAGAAAAAGTGTTATAAGAAAAAGTTTTTCAACATACAATGAGAAGAATATGTTTTTTCATTTCTTTCTAGCTTTCCATATTTAAAGTATTTAAGAAAGTACATTTCTTTAAAAACATATACTTTGCTTTTTTGAGAAATGCCAATAAAAAGATACACACACATACACACACACATACACAAACACACACAGATGTTTCATATTTCTTCCCTTGATTTTTTTTAATGCAATCCTCTATTCTCTGCAGGCACAGGACTATAGAAGACTCAAATTCCAATTTGAGCAACAAATAAACTGAACAGGTAAACTTGCATCTTTCCAGATTCTAGTCTCAGAGGCACGCAGAGACAGACTTGCTGTCTGGCTGAAAGGCAGCATCAGTCACTTTGGCATTGAGTGCAGAGAAGGCAAGCGCAGCTCTCTTAACAGCACACTGAAGAGAGCAAAAAGCACAGCCCAGAGAAAGCCAAGAATCAGAGAAGCTCCATGCAGAAGATGGCAGGGACTCTGAGACCTGGAGGATCCTTGGGAAACCTGCAGGTGGTAGAGAGGGAAAGAATGCTCATCCTTTTAAGAAGACATTCAAGAAAGTTAGCGAATAATCCAGCAACCCGGCAACCCCAACAGCGACTGAATAACTTGAGGTAGGTTAGAAATTAGGAATCTGACTACATTTATTTTCAAGTAGTCCTCAGTTCATACCACTGTCTGGGCCTCTCTCTGCTTCTGTCTTTCTCTCTCTCACAGATACACACACACACACACACACACACACACACACACACACACATTCATACATAGTGTTAGGCCATAAAGAGAATGGAATAGGGACATTAATGGTTCTATTGCTCATATTTTTTTCTGAAACATTATCTGAATTTTGAAAAACAGAATGCCTCACTAAATTTAGGGAGCTTATATTATCTAACTTAAACAAAACCAAACCCCATCAAATAAACATGTTGTGAGTATGAATTTCATTCTTCAGGACCTGTAGGAAAAGACCTGAAATATGTAGAACTATTTGGGCTACAAGAAAATATCTTCTGTGGATTTTTTGTTTGGCTAGACCCAAATAATATATGAATACACAGCTCAATTATGATAGCAGACCACAGTTAGTCCATCTATGTCCAAGTCAACTCTCCCTGGATGTGAAATCCTCATAGATTCAACATTCTGTCCTCAAATTACTGACAGATAACAGTTTTCAGTTTCCTGGAGTTGATAAACTTATTTCCTGGACATGTCTTCTAACTTTGGGAAGAATCATAATTAAATATAAAGCTAATAAAAATAAACACCCTCACGAATTTAATTCTTCCATGATAAGTTTAGAGCTAAAATATTACTCATTTAAATAACCTGTGTATATTTCTCATTAACATTCAGGGACCTTTAATAAAATTATCATTCTAAAGATTCTGAAAGAATTTCCTTAACATTTTAATTTTCAAATATCTAGTTAACTTTTCCAAAATTGTGATAGCCAGTTGAATTGAATCACAGCTATTTGACAATATTTTAAAGGATATTGAAATCATTGAATGAACTTCAGCCCTGTCATAATTAATTTTTTTTATTATTGGTTACAAAACTTCTTAAAAGTTTGTAAGGATTTTGCTTTTTGTCTTAGTACTTGACATATTCAAAAATAAAATTGAGCTTATTTGAAAACATAAATATCTAAAGAAATATAATTGCTAAGTTATAAATGAAATAAATAGACTTATGAGGCTATTTAGTTAAATTTAAAGCTAAACTGAAGCATTTTATACAATGTGTCACTTTGATGAAACAATGATAACTCTCAATTGCAGACAATTTTTTTTCTATATAAAGGAATGAGGATATAGCTTAGTTGGTAGAGTGCTTGACTCACATGCACAAGGCCCTGGGTTCAATCCCCAGCACCACAAAAAATAATAAAGAAAAGTACATGCTTACAATTAACTTTTTCTCAGAAAAATTGCATCATAGGCAAAACTTGTTTCCTAAATATTACTTTCCTTCCATCTCTGCCATACTGCAATATTAAGATTGCACTATCTCATGTCAGCTAAAGTTGATTCATATCATTCTGTAACTAGATAGATGGTCAATAAGCTACAAGAAACCAAGAACAGTGAAATATAAATTTTAAAATGAATTTCTAAGAACTGGGTTTATCATGATTATGACTGTAGCTCCAATATCTAATTGAATTAATTAATAATGACACTAAAACTATCTTGTTTATGAAAGCAAACAGTGCAGAAGTAGTTTGGAAGTTAGTTGATTTTGCCTTTTGTTTGAGATGAAAAAGAAACTGGAAGTTTCTGGTACAATAGCAAGAGGTGGTGGGAGGACGTATTTTGTAAGGAGATAGTAGCTGGAGCACTAAAAGTCCCTGGGAAAATCATCAGAAATGCTGGATCATAGGTGCTGCACTACATCAGAAGTCAGGTCATGTGTTTGTTCTTGAGACATTAATAACCACTGAAAACTGGTATCACAAGAACGTTTCCCCATAGGAACATTGTCATGCAAGCCCAAACATATGGCTTTGAAACTGGAATATTTGAATTGTATGAATATGTATTCCAAACATAATTTTGGCACATAAGACTGAGAGTCAGAATTAATGATTAGAATCTTAGACTCAAGTCCTGTAGTTTTCTAATTCTTTGACATAGAACACGTCTCTCAGCCCCATTTCTTTTACCATGAACAGTTATTATAATGCCTCATAATGTGCCAGCTGCCATTCTAAGGGTTTTGCTTATTTGGCTCAGCTGAATTTTATAATAGCCTCATGGAGGGTCTGTTATTTTAATTATTTTATATCTTAAAGAGACTGAGGTGCAAGCCAGGTGTGATGGTTCGCCTATAATCCCAGCAGTTTGGGAAGCCAAGACAGGAGGATCACAAGTTCAAAGCCAGCCTCAGCAATGTCAAGGCAATAAGCCACTCAGTGAGACCTTGTCTCTAAATAAAACACAAAATAGACCCAGGGATGTGGCTCAGTGATTGATTACCCCTGAGTTCAATCCCTGGTTCCAAAAAAAAAAAATGGAAGAGAGACTAAGGTGCAGAAATATTAGATAACTCATGTGAAGTCATGAAATACTAGTGTAGTGTAGAGGCAGTGTTTGAACTTAATAAGTTTGGCTTCAACCAAATGGAAATTATTTCCTGCATATTTTGTTGTGAGGATGTACTTTATCTTTATCTCTACAGTTTTCCTTTACTCCTAGGGCATAAAAGGTGATACATTTTACAATGGTTACAGCATTTTGGCCCTAAGTTCAAAGAACACATCATTCTAAAGAAAAGATTTCTACTAATACATTCATTTTTCTTAGATGTTATGCTCTATTGAAAATATACTTAGCAGTGTATATATTCTAATGTAGAGAAAAATAAGTACTATTAACATATTCATAAATATACAGATCATTGTTTTTCATTGTTCCTCTAAGCATTTTGCTCAGTTTGGAGCAGGATTCTATTTATTTATTCTAAAAAATATATAAGGCAGCTGTATCAAGATAAATATTTTGAAACTAAAATTTGAATATATAGTGGTACATAATAATTGGAAAAGTGCTGTTTATTGTACGTTTGCTGCATCTGTTTCCTAACTTATTTTGAGATAGCTAAAATACTCTACAATTATACTGGGTTTTATAAATGACAATAATAGATTTCTAATTATGCACATTTATAGTCAATCTTAAATGTTGGTCTGTCTTCAACCATAGTTGGTATTAGCATATTGAGCAAATCCGCAGATCTATATTTTCATGGAATGGCCAATCTGTTAGGAACCATTTCTGAGTTCCTGAGAAGGCGTTTCACTTTGCACTGGTCATTTGCTCTACTCTTACCATTTCCCATGAGTTGCAGTTACCTGCTGATGGATCTGAGAGGCACTGCTGCATGGACACTGTACTCTAGCCCCACTCTCTCTGGGGAATCCGCCTGCCCCAGGAGTACGTGTTCTGCTCTGTTCCTCTAGGCCAAGTCTCCTGCAAGGCAGATTGTCATGGACTACTTGGAGCTGGATGGGAAAATTTACCTATACTGGGTAAAAAGCACTGGAGCCCATTCTTGCCTCATCCTCCAAACTAGTAGGACTTGCTTCCATCTGTGTGGTTCTGTTTTCTCCTGCAATAGGATGAAGACTCAAGCAGGGAGGCAGAAGTGCAGTATTTCTCTCCTCAAAACATCAGCACAGTCCAATCAATAAATTTGACTCCACATAAAATAAACTTCAAATTTTTACCTCTTTTATATATACACACATATGTACATTTGTTATATGTAATATAACAAATAGCATATATATGAGCTATGGAATTATGATGTGCAATACCAGTAAGCATTCAAAACAAAGCTACAAAGTATGCTGCTATCAGAACAAAATGCTGGTATCAAGAAACCTAACAATTAACTGTAAATGACAATAATCATGCAATGATATTGCACACATGATGTCCCACTAAAATAAGAGTGTCCAAACTGCTGAATTTGTCAATATAAGGTTATATGATGAAGGGGAATCAAAGTTTCAGAAAGAATTAAGATGGTTAATAAATTGACCTTGAAAATGGGAGATTATACTGAATTATCTGAGTGGGCATAATATAATCCCAAAGACCCTTAAAAGTTAAAGAGGAAGATACAACAGGGAGAATCAGCAAGGTGGCATTGTGAGAAGGTCTCAGCTCCGTGCTGATGTATTTGCGGATAAAGAATTGGGGACATAATCTAAAGAATGTGGATATCTTCTAGAATTGGAAAAGTTGAAAAAAAAAAAAAAGGAAACAGACTCTGCCTAGAGACTAGAAAGGAACACAGACCTATAAACACCTTTACTTTAGCCCAGTAAGACCCATTTCAGGCTTCTGATCTCTTTTAATAATTAGGATAATAAACTCATGCTGTTTTAAATTCATAAGTTTATAGTGATTTGTTACAGCAGCAGTAATAAACTTATACATACATACATACATATGTATATGGTCATATATATATATATATATATATACATACATGTATATACACACATATATAAGGTCAAATCTATTTGAAAGCACAGAAGAAAGCATGCTTCTCTGAGTCTGAATGAATATTGGGAGAATTAAAAATCACTTACAAGGGGAAATTTTTTATCATTTTTATGTATGACTTTAAGATTTCCACAATTATAAGCCTCATTGTACATCACATATTAAAGGGTCTAAATTCAAATAGCAACAGTTCTTACACGATAATTTGTGTAACTCATGCATCCTCTGAACTACATGACATGATTCTATGAATAAAGTAGGACATAAAAGCAATCTGGGTAGCAATTTGGGTATTTTTTAAAAAATGTTTAAATAAACATTATGATTTAGTAAACTCTGCCAAGAACTGTCAAAAGAAGCAAGAAACATGAACACTTTTTAATACCAGATGTGAAGCAGTTTCTCCTAGCGAAGAGTCCGAAGACATTAGTGTCTCAGTATGGTGACAGCTAGCACCCTGGAGATTATCTCTTTAAAGTGCAGAGACAGACTGAGGAAATTAATGATATGTTTGTGTGAGATTCAACCTAAATATCTGCATATAAAATACTGCAATAATGTTTCCTAGCAGAGTCACATTTTTAAATTTGGCAAGATAACACAGTAAGGAATGTTAATTTCACCTTTGAAATCCATATTCTGCTTTATGAGAATACGAAAAACTAGCTACAATTTTGTCCCATGCCAGGAGATTTAGAAATAGGAAAAACAGAAGCAGAAATTTGGCTTGAGTTCTACTTATTAAACGTAGTGGTCTATGGGGCTGTTCTGACCCCCCATAGAGATTAGAATGTCCAGTACCTGCAGGGCTCTATCCAATCCAGAGAGGGCAAACTAAAAAACTAAGGGAAAACAGCACTAAAGTTAATATATATTACATATTAGTGTCATGGGAAGATGTTGATTACATATTAATTTTAATAATTAGATAACAAAATGTTTATTTTATATGGCTAGTGCATATTAAATTGATCCTTTGTGAAAAAGCACATATATTTATGCGCATATAAAATCCTAGAAGTATACATGCCAAGATATTAACAATGTTTATCTCCATTTCAATGGCAGTATTTTTATATTTATGCATTTGTGCAGATGTATTTCATTTGTTCTGATCATGTGTAAAATTCATTTTAATTGTTGCTGTAATTGTCCACATTCTTAGGATAATCTTTCTTTCCAGCAAAGAGAGTAAAACAGAAGAAAAGTATGTTCATATACCATCACCTGCATTCATTCAGCACAATTTCTTGTCCGTAATATTCCAGTGGATACCTCCGTGATCTATTGATCTCAAGTCTTTCTAAGTCAGGATTCTCCAGAGAAGCTGAAGAATATATATATATTTATAGTAATATATAGTGTTATATATAATATATGTTATATATAATACACAAATTTATTACATACATTATTTAAAAAATATATTTACATACAAATATAAAATTATATTCACATATATTTTTTAAATAAATGTATTTTACATATGTTTTACACACATACACACATATATAGTGATTTCCCTGATTAAAAGGATTATGTAGGGAAAAAAAAATAAGCAAAGCTGCCTGACATGGCTGAAGCAGGCAACTTGTTCCCAGTTTCACATGGGTAACTTACTCATGCTGCAAGGTTAAGGACTCTTCCTTGAAAGACTAAGCTGTTCTTTGTTGTCTTTTGTGTAACAAGTACTGATTTCTGTGTTTTTATGAGTCCTCCTTACCTTGTCTACAAGGCAATAACTTACTCATTTTAAATCTAGTTCAAATATATATATATATATTTTTTTTTTTCTTGTAAGTAATCTCTAATTAGGAATGTCGTGGCTGGCCTACAGACATTGGTATGGAGTCAGCCAGGCAGCCCACAGGTCCTAGCTCCCCAGAAGAAAGAAAGATGAAGGAAAAGATTGAAGGAAGGAGAAAGTTCCTAGTCTAGAATATTATCATTTATAAGGATTCCTTAAATTGGAAGCCAAGATTTCTGCCCATAAGAACTCCATGGCTAATGTAGAAGAGACATAAAACATTTTGTGTTATCCACTATTTCCTGGGTATAGAGGAAAATGGTGACATTGGAAGATGTGATTGTGAATTTTCCCTTGGAGGGCTGGCAGGTCCTGGATTCTGCTCAGAAGAGACTGTACTAGGATTTGATGTTGGAATCCTATGATAACGTGGTCCCATTGGGGTTTCAAAGCACCAAACCATTCCCACTCTCCAATTTGGAGCACGGAGAAAAATGGTGGATAATAGGAGATGAAGTTCAGAATGAAATCTATACAGTCGTGGAGGCTAGCAGCCCAATGTCAGGAGGCCAGCATGCAGCCCTATCCTGCATTTTATTTAGAGACAAAGTCTCACTGAGTTGCTTAGTGCCTCCTTTTTGCTGAGGCTAGCTTTGAGCCTGTGATCCTCCTGCCTCAGCCTCCTGAGCTGCTGGACAGGAATGTGCCACCACATGTAGTATTTTATTTTTATGTGTAATTTTCATTGTATTTAACAAGAGCATAGATGTCTCACCATGAGGACTTGAAGACTCTCTCTCATAAGAGATGGCATGAAAAACTGCTATAAAATCTACTCCATACTAAAGATAAGGAAAAAAAACAATAGGAAAATAATAGCTTTTCACAGAAAAATCAAGTTGTATTGTAGCTACATTTCTAACAAATGTAAACAAATATCAGACTACAAAGTGGAGCTGTTTCAGCAAAGCCCTATAGTGTGTTGGCTCTTAGCCCTGTCTTGTTAAAATTATTTAATTAATAACCAGGAGGAAAGCAGATAAAGGACATGGTTTTAAGATTTATAGAGGGCAGCAAGCTGGGAGGAATAACTAATGCAATAGAAATAAAATCAAGAGGAAACAAAACGGAGTGAGCCATCTGGTAGGCTGTGTAGTAACCCAGACAAGATTTTACAGAACTGAATCTGGCACTTTTCAAATCTCAGTGGTATAGTGTCAGAGGAGAGGAAACCTCTTTGGAGTAGTTCTTTTAAAAAGATCTGGAGATTAAATTGGATGTGTAAATACAACATGATTAGCAGGAGAAGGTACTATAAATTCCAACACAGAGAAATACTTGATTTGTAAAATAAAAGGTAAGCTTGTGCATTATATTTCACTGTTCTCCTGACTCAAGGATGCTTTCAAAAGCGATTTTCATTTCTGCTTTTGTCAAGTACAAAGGATTTTCTTCTGCTCTCCATCATTTCTAAATTGCTCCAGTCCTAAATCCAGTGTGCAGGGAGGGACTTAGGTCAATCCCAGGCCCTCAGGGTGCAGGCAAGAAGAGCCAGGGGTTCCAAGTAGAAGTGTGAGAGCTGGGTGGAGTGTTTCTGGCACAGGCAAGGAGACCTGGAGCTCAGAGGGTGTCAGGGTGATCTCCAGGAGAAAAGCGAGAATGGCTGTTCTGAGCCAGGTGAGCCTCCATACCTCTCCTGGTGCTGAGAGGGAAGTCTGTCCTCACCCCCTGGGGAGCGAAGTCCTCCCTCCATTCTTCTCTTTTCTCTTCCTCTTGATTTCCTCTTTCTTTGAGAAAAACAAAACAATACAACAGCACTAAATGCTTTCCAGTAGGTGAACCGCACTTTGCTTACTTTTGAAAGAGAAAGGGGATTCCACACTTTAGAGTGTGCCTTTTCCCCCACATCCTCTCCAACACTTATTATTGTTTGTATTCTTGATAACTGCCATTCTGACTGGGATGAGAGGAAATCTTAGAGTAGTTTTGATTCGCATGTCCCTAGTTTTAAAGATATTGAACACTTTTTCACATATTTGTTGACTGCTTGTATCTCTTCTTCTGAGAAGTGTCTGTTCAGTTCTTTAACCCATTTATTGATAGGGTTGTTTGTTTGGGGTATTAAGTTTTCTGATTTCTTTATATATCCTGAAGATTGGAATTCACAATAGCTAAACTGAGGAACCAACCTAGATGGCAGGCCTTCCTTAATTTCCAAAAACACAGTGGAATGCTGGGTAGAGGTAGCAGTGATCTTGTCTTTGCAAGACTACACCAGAGGTGTGTGGAAAAATCAAAGAAATCAGACTGAGTCAGAGCTGAACCTGCCCCACGGCCCACACACTCTGGTGACGCTGTGCTTGCTTTTTCTTTCGGGTACATTCAGCCATCTCAGAGACGCTCTAGGGCCCAATGAAGCTGGGAATTTTTTTATAAACATTTAACCCAGGATTAACCTTGTTCCAGGCTCATCAAAAATGGAAACAAACAGTCCCTGAAGCAGAGAGCTTCATGCTCATACTTTTGCAGAACAGAGACTCGGGGTATTGAAAACACAATCACTTTATATTCTAGCAACATGTATCTGTAATGAAAGCCAGTGAATCACTTATGTGTACCTTTGACCAGAGACCACAAGTCCACTAAAGAGCAGCTGCATGAGAACAAGGAGAAAGGGCTTGTAGAAATAGGAGTGTGTAAGTGAGGCTTTGCAAAAACAAATGTTTGAGGAAATTATTTATTGGGTGATCATTCTAGTGAAAAAACAAAAAAAAAAAAAAATGAAATCCAAGCCCTGTCATCACTTTGAGGTGGAGATCATTCTACCCAAATAAACAAATCCATACTTAAAAAAAAAAAAGACTTAGAGGAAGTTTCTTTTTAAAGATTATTTTCTTTCACTTAGATCTATCCTCAAATTCATGGACATGTACTTGTTTGTTTTATTTTTAAAAAAGAAAATACAGAAAAGGTATATATATATATATATATATATATATATATATATATTCTTTCTGTATAAATATATATATTTTACAAAAACATAAATGGATGTTATGAAATTTTTTTAAACTATGATCTTTTGAAATAAATAAAATATACCTTTAGGGTAAATTCCTGGAATTTGGATTGTGGATTTAAAGTTAACACATATCCAGTTTGTTTAGATTTTTACAAATTCAGTGTGGTATATATTGCACCAGTTTGCCTTTATACTAGATATGCATGACAACACATATTCTTTTTAGTAGAGTTTTATTACTATTCTGGTGATACTGAATAAGATGAATAGGTTAATGGACTCCAACTATGCTTTTTTTTTAAAATGTAAAAGCCACACCTTGAAGTGAAGCTGTATAAATATTCCAAACATTCCAGCCAACTCCTTTGTCTAGGGCATCCTGAGAAAGGGAGGGGGGACAGACCTTTGTAAAGTCTACTGGTTCTAACCAATAGTGTTAACTTTCCCCATTTGACCAATAGCCTTGGTAAGTTTCCAAGGTATGATTAGCATTAATGCCCCTACCCAGTAGCTATATGAGAACCCCTAGATTAGTACATGTAAGTGAAACCCTCATTTGGCCCCCTTTGCCCTGTGGGAACTCTGTCTCTTTTCTTCTCATGTCAATACGTCATACACTTTCTTGAACATGGATTTCACTCTTAGAATTCACAAGACAAGAACCCAGAAAAGAGGCACTGGCAGGTGGCTGACATCTGTTCCAACACTATAGCAGCAAAGGCTTAAAATCTGGTTTAAATATGATGGGATTTATGTGTATATTTTTGTTATGATGGAGGTCAAATATGTTTCCATATGTTAAAATCAGTTTTTTAAATGCTTTTGGTAAATTGTTTATGCTATTTTTATGTTGTTATGAGCTCCTCATGACTTTTTCTCTCATTTTATGAGTTCCCTATCATTAAATGTTACTGTCTTATCCTTCATTAATAACACAGTAGTGTACATTCTTCCATTTTCCTTTTCTCTGGTTCTATTTCACTTTCAATTGCATCTGCAATTGGAGTTTTTAGCAGCCATGCCTGGTGCAAGACTGTCCTTGGGATAGAAGTGGTAAAAATCAGAAAGTCACTTGTGTCATTCCCTTCTGTGAAAGGTGAACTTCTTTACAGTTTCTGCTACTTTTTAATCACTCTCCAATGTCCTGTACTGTTTTTAATTTTTGTATTTTCTCTAGAGTTTATAGCTGCTATATGTGTCAAGGTTGTTCCAATAAGGAGTTATACTCAAGCAAGTAAATCATCAGTCATAATTAGACTTTTCTACATCCACTTGAAGATAGGTTTCCAAAGTAATGTGATAATTTTAAGCAGAGACGTTTATCTTAATGTTTTCTCAAATATTCATACTCTCCCATTTTGACATATAGTACAAACCAAATTTTAAGATAAAACATCAGTATTTTTGCTCTTATTTGCCACACATTAAAAATATTGTTCTGAACCTAACAACCACTCATATCACTGATAAGTCAGTCACACAGTTACAATATCTGATAAAAAATAATGTTACACTGTGAGAAATGCCTTAGTCAAGGTTTATCTTGGTTGAAAATTCAGACAGAATATTACTTGATCAATAATAATTTTGCTCAGAAGGGGATGCGTACATCCTGAAGCTGCTAAGTTATTCCATTTGAGGTTGTTATTATACTTGCATAAAAGATAAAATTAAGCACTATGAAACAAAAGTAGCAAATTAAGGATAAGATGTGGGATTCATTCTGTTCTTTTGGAGTAACTGTTTTAGTTATTTACTGAAAATAAGAGTATTTTCAAGGATACTTGTTTAACAGTAGGCTGCTTGAATGGGTGTGAGTCTCTATGCCTAATGTTCTCTAAAACTGTGAATAGTTTAGTAAGCATATCAAACCCTTCCAAAGTGTCTTTGGGAGACGTTTTCCCCTTTTATCTGCAGGTTTTCTCTGTTTAGAACAGGCTGGTAAGGATTGCATCCTGGGATCTGATTTAAAGTTTATTTAAGTACCTCAAGAGTGCAGTGGAATGGAAAACTGGGTACTGCTAGAATGATAGCCCTGTGCTTTCTGGAAACTTGAAAAATGATGATAAAGAACATTTTTAATCTAGTTTGTTGCTATAAGAAGAAATTCTGACAAATAACTCAATATTTTGTTCAAGTTTAACTATAAATTGCTATTTCCAACCTTAAAATTCACATTGAATACTGATCATTTTGCAGTATTAAGCTTTCATGTTCAAAAAATATTTAGACTTCAAAATGCAGATTTGTTTTTCAAAAGTAAAATAATATAAAGTAAATGCATTCAACATCATTTAAGATATTCATGTATCTTTGCTTAGCAGGAAAGCTTGGAGTAACTATTAGAATTTTTTCATGTACAAACTCTGTTATTGACAATTGGCCACTAGGAAAGATCACTTACATTATTTAGGTAGAATTTTCTGCATAGCCAGAGAAGGTGTTTTAAATATTCCTTCCAACTCTAAAGCTTTTTCTTCTTGAAGATTATCCACTATCTAGACAATAATATATTGTCTAGTAAGCTGAACACTCCTTACTAGTTAAAATACAAAGATATACAGATTGATAAGCATACACAAAAGGATGCATACAAAAAGTTAACACACATTCTCATTGCCTAACTTAAAAAAATTACTAATTCCTTTTGAAAACACTTCAGCAAGTTGGCTTTATATGCAGTGACTAAAATTTAGACAGAAACGTCCATTCCTAGAACTCTCTTGAAAATTTTAAATTTGTATGCTTATTAATAACTTTGACAATGTTTATATTTATTGGTCAACTGTATCCTATTTTTTTCCACTTTCTACATTGTTCCTTTTCTAGACAGAATGTGCTTTCTGTTTCTCCCCATCTGTCTAAATTGAGAAATAAACAGAAGAAACATAGATGTAATAGTCTTAGTTTTCTTATAAGTTGGTGTCTACTCCCTTGAGAAAAGAAGACTTCTGTAGATTGAGAAGAGCAATCCCTCACCTGTGGCCAGGGATACATATCAGCCTGGTCACTGCAGTGAGCGCTCATGTCTTCACTGAAGGGACAGAGGCTAAAAGTGAAATGACCTGTTTCTAGTCTCCGTTTTTCAAAATTTGAAAGTAGAGATGCTTTGAAATTTTGTTCTGTATGACCTCAAAACAATTAGGTATACTAGAAAGACAGACAACAACAACAACAACAACAACAAACCTGGAATAAAATTACCTCGAGAGAGAATTCTAGGCTATTAATTCTGGCTCAACTAAAGCATGTAAAGGTTGGAGGGAAATGTTTAATTTCTACACAGTATGTAGGCAGCTTTTCTGTACGTGGTAAAAATGGCCATGTGAGTTGCATTTTTGAACAAACAAATCAAGACTAAGAAAAAGGATGAACTGGAATGAACTGGCCTTCATGTATGGCTCACCAAAGTGAACTGCACAGAAACATCCTACTAATGCGAGTCTGGTCTATGTAGAGAAGTGCTACTTATTTAATTAAACAGGACCAGTCATCAGTGGTGACACTACACCAGTGAGAAGCAGTCAAAGTTCTGGTCACATGAAATTTTAGCTCTTTACTTTTTGTTTGGTAGTAACTTTGGATTTAATCCCAAGGAGTTTTAGACATTTTGTTATTTTCCTGTATGTCCATTTTTTCCCCATTTATTTCGTTGTGGGAGGGCACCTTTTAAGAAGAAATAATTTAGAGTTTAAGATATAAATTTTAAAAGAAAATATTAAAAAATTATTCTTGAATTGGTAAAAACAGATTATTTATTTTATAAATTTTATCACTTTGACTTCTCCCTATTTTTAAATTATACTATTTTTTTTACTTAGAGAGTTACACATTTTCTATAATAAAGTTATAATAAATCCTCACCAGCTTTACAGTGAAATAATGTTTTCTACCTGGTGTTCCTTTTAAAATGTTGTTGATGTTATTTTTCTGTTTTGAACATAAAGCTTTAAAAAATGTATCCCTCGATCTTTTCTTGTATGGTTGCTGACTTTGGTATGATTCTTAGAGTTATTTTCTCATAGTAATTTGAAATGGCTGTGTTTATACTTACACCATTAGTCCACTGTAATCTATTTTTGGTTACATGGAGGAATATAGTGTTTTGTTTTCATCATGCATAACATTTCAATCCCTAACTATTGGAGATATTAATAACCAATTTAGATGCCAAGATGAAGAATAAATTTGAAATATATCCAAAGAAATTGGCGATTAGCTCTATTAGAATTAATATTACTGAGCCTACATCTACCTTATAAATTAAAAAGCTTATTGTGGGTGCTTCTCATTCAGATAATTTTATCTACTCATATAACATCATAAAACTGAAAGGACACTAATATGTGAGTAGAAAATATTTCTCAGGGAGAAATATTTAGATGCACTTTATGGTTTTATACATTTTCAAAATTTTCTTCAAAAAATTCCTATTTAGAAATCAAAAATATGTCATTTTGTAATTTAATTCCATAGAACTTAGAGAGAATAAAGACTATCACACTAGAAAATGCTGAGAATGAGGGACAGTGTAAGAGGATTCCATCAGAACAAACATTTGCCAGTTACTGAAAGACAGAGGCAGACAGAAGTGTTCAGGCTGTGAAAGCGGAACCAGAGATAGCTCAGATATGGAAGGACAGGGGGTGATAGTCACCAGTTACTGCAGGAGGGCCTGAGAAACCAGAGCTGGGTCAGGAGTAGGAATTTCAGGTACAGTCATTTCTCTTTACTTATAGATTCTGTATTTTTTTCAATTTGCCATTAGGAAATTTATTTGCAGTTCCAAAACCATTAATCATTGCTCGTGTTCATTTGGGATAGATATGCACAGAATGGCAAAAATCTTGAGACATCTGATAAGCACCTCTCAGGCTGAGGTTGAAGAAGGCAGTGCTCTGCCTTCTTGTTTTTAGTTTTCTGACTATAAACAAGTATGTTTTGCAGAGTCTATTTTGTGCCATTTTCAAACAATTCAGTGTTTTTTTGGTGATTTTTATAATGGCTCTGAAGTACTGTCTGGTGTTCCTTATGCAAGAAGACTGATATAGCTTACAGAAAAAGATGCAAGTGTTAGATCAACTTTATTCAGACATTAGTTTTAAAAATGGTATAAAACTAAAACATATTAAATTGGATGTCTTTAAATGAAAGCATACATTAATACCAGTTTATATATTGATTGGTTGATAAAAATGTAGTGACCAGTAGCTTCCTAAATCTGATTTAACCCAGTATTCTAGGAGTAATGGTGCGATATTTAATAATTTAGTGTCTGCAACAATTTTATACATCGAAACTACCATGAAAAACTAGAAACAACTGTAATTGATTGGGATGTTATCTACCTAATGCAGGGAATCTCCATCATGGCTACACAACAGAATACCCTTTAGGGTGAGCATTTACAAGATGCAGATGCCAGGGACCATCTCAGCCCAAGGAATTCTGAATGTGCTTTGACCTGTGCCCTCTAAAAACTCATGCATTGATGAAAAGCATGGCTCCCCGATGCAGCAAGGTTCAGAAGCGGGGCTCTCAGTCAATGACTGATCATGAGGACTCTCTCCTCATCAGTGTATTAATCCACTTGATAGATTAATCATTAAGAGCTAATGAACTATTGGGAGATAGGAGGAAGTAGGTCATATGAGCAGCTTTTTCCCCTGACACACCCTTCTTCGATGATTTTGTGCCTTGGAGTCCACTAACCACTTCTCAGACTTCTGAAAACGTGAGCCAAAAATGAATCTTTCCTTCTCTAACTTGCTCTTATCAGCTATTTTGGCCACAGAAACAAAAATCTGTCTAAAAAAATTTCCTCAAGTAATTCCATAATTGTGAAAAGTTGTTGGATTGAAGGTGAGGGCCTCACCCGGTATGCTGGACATCCCTCCTGGAATTTGGTGATGATGGCCTGAGCTCTACTAGCTTTCTTGGCTCATGAGGCAATAATAAAAATGACAAGGGCTAAATGGCTGTTTTAGTTTATATTACCTTCTAGTGCCTCCACTAGTACCTCCGTAATTCTTTTTTAAAAAATACCTTTATTTCACTTCTTTTTTTTAAATGTGGTACTGAGGATCGAACCCAGGGTCTTGCAAGTACAAGGTGAGCCACTGAGCCACGCCCCTAGCCCTCAAATAACTCTTTGATGCTACCAGAATCTAAAAACTTTTAAAATTGTCATGTAAGCCTCATTTCCATCAAAATATATTTAACCTTGATAATCAGTTTTTGCACAAAACCACATCTCACATTCTGTCATTCTGTCATGCCACCCCCAGAAAACACACACACACACACACACACACACACACACACACACACACACACACAAATCTGTTCATTCCTGCTTTCTGTTTTTCCAGGCTTGCATGGGTGCAGCTGAGCAAAACTAGAGAAAACTGGTCTCTTGCTTTCAACACATCCCTTCAAGGAGGCCATGGGGACAGTCTGGCAAGGGCACAACACCATCCCACACATGCATTACTCTTCCACTCTCCCAGATGAATATTTTAAACCTTCTTTTCTCTTTCAGCTTCCAAGACCTTTTCCCTTTCATTATTCTCAGCTATTGACTCTGCTTTCTATTTCACTTGAGAAAACAGTAATAGGTGAATGAGATAAGTGGAATAATATATTTAAAGTGCTGTTAACTAAAGGCTGTGTCTTCAGCAAATGTACCCTGCAAGAATGAAAGTCATATGCAAGGCAAACAAAAATTGAGAAAATATTAATAATTATACTTAGGCAGAAAAATATGGCCACAGAAGAATGATTTGAATAGAAAAATGGAATATAAAGAAAAAGTTAAACATATGGACAAATCTAAACAAGTACTGAATGCATAAAAGAGTTATATCCACTTCTGATTTTCCTATAGTAAACCTTAAAATAATAAGATACATTTTTTTCTACAACTGTGAAAGTGTGGGTGGGAATAATCATCTCAAAATAATTTAAGAAATGAGAAAATTAAAAGGGAATATAGTAAATAGAGTTATAACCAAAAGATACATGATGATTATTCTAAATAAATCCAAGCATATCAATAACCACAATGAATGTAAATAGATTAAACACTCCAGATAAAAGACAATTATTGTTAGGTTATGAATAAAAATCCAATCATATTCTATTTTTAAGATGTATTCAAAAATATCATGCTACAAAATGTGTAAAAATATCAAACTTTCAAAAATCACATGCTAAAACTAAGCAGAAGGGAGTTGTCACATGTTGAAGATAAGAAATGACACAAGATGACTAAGGAAATCATCAATTTAATGAAGCCTTTATAACTCATGGTCACATAGTGTCAGTTCACACCCAAAGCCAGAAGATACTTGCAAGAGACAACTACAAAAGGACATAGTAGTAAGTGTGGAATCAAGCAATACAGCTTTAAAGAGAAACAATAGTCTTAAATGAGGACAGTGAAAACCAGAAATCTTTTAAAATGAGAATGGAAAATGTAATCTATCCTAACAGGAGGAAGTGGCTTGCTACCATCAGCCAGGACAAGTATCCTCTTGAACATGAGTAATTTCATAGAACAAAGCCACTCAAGACAAAAGCAAGATGACTCCATAACTGTGTCCTGAAGACAGAGAAGGCATAAATAATTCCTAAAACCCCACATAGTGCTTGTCCTGGTCTCACAGTTAAGATGAGTGATGGCTACTTCCTTGTCAATTAATTTCAAACTGTCTCTCTTCTTCCCTCCTTTTAGATAACATTTATTCAGATATAAAATCATAGCATTGTCCCTACCTCCTACCTCCTGCCAATGGTGGCCCAGAATAAAACCATGCTTCTTAATTGTCTCTCACTGTAATAAGTAGCAAATCTCTACAAGTTTAGCTGGAAGGCATTCACCTATGTCTAATTTTTAAAAATACAAAACACAATGTGAACAGAAAATTAGAAAAAAGAAGTAAAACTGAATGATACAAATCTGAAAAGTTAAATGCCAAATTAATACAATGTCAAATACATATAAAATAGTAGGTAGAAATAGAAAAAGCTAAGTTAATAATCCGATAGACTTACATAAAAGTAAAATTGCAATCAAGAAATAAAAACTAATGATGTCAAGATATTCGATATTGAAATGGAAAAAATATGTGGGGGTAGGTAATTACAGAGGCAATATAATTTTGAGCAAATGTAGGCTAATGAATATGACAAATAAAAGTAAAGAACAAATTCCTAAAAATATAACTTGTCAGACAGGTAAATTATAGGCACATGCCTATAATTCCAGCAACTTGGGAGGCTGACCCAGAAGGACAGCAAGTTTGAATACAATCTCAACAATTTAGTGAGACCCTGTTACAAAGTTAAAAAAATAAAAGTAAAATAAAAAGGGCTGGGACACCCAGGGTTAAATTCCCAGGATTGCAAAAAGAAAAAAATATGCATATATGTACAATGTATATATATATATATATATATATATATATATATATATACACACATTATACACATACATACATACACACACACACATATACAACTTGTCAGAACAGAGTAAAAAATAAATATGTGATTTAAATAAAATTAACCTACAAGCATGAAATAGAATTTTATATAAAGTAAAAATAGCCTCATAAAGAAAACACCATGGTCAAATGGCTTACAAATGAGATCCAACAAAGACTTAGTATTAGATTATTTCAATCTTATACAAACTCTTGTAGGGAACATAAAAATAAAATATCCCTAGCTTATTTTATGTCATAAGTATAATATTGACTTCAAAATTGATTATTACAAGATGAGAAAAGAAAAATATAAACCAATCACAATTATAAATGTTGATATCAGTGTTTTAAATTAATTATTAACAGTTCAACAACATAGACAAATAATATAAATAATTTCCAAGCTGGTCTTATCATAGGTTTAAAAAAGACTATTTCAATAGGATGAAGAAAAAAATTCAATAAGTCTCATCATGTCCCCATGATAAAAAGTCACATACCAAACTAGGAATAGAAGAAAAGACCCTGATGGTAAGTATAGGATAAGTAATAAGGAGAACCTATGAACTACACATGACCATTTCACTCAGAAGTGAGACAATAGGAACACTCCACTAATATTAGGGTTCATACAAGAACATCCTACATTATCAAATCTATTTAGCATTTCACAGAAGGTTCCTAACAAATGCAGTAAGAATATTAAGCAGTAACTCAAGTAGAAAGGAGGAAATAAAATTCATTAAGTACATATTATAAAACCATATACATAAAATTTTCAAAAGATTTTTCAGGTAAATTACTGAATTAGTAAGGATATTTTATATGATCCTAGATACAATAAATATACAATAATCAACCTTAAATTTAAACATTTAATTAAACCTAAGTATCATTGTAATAACAATATGTAAAGTGCTCTGATTTAAATTGCCAAAGGATTAACAAATACTAAGTAAAGAGAGAGGCCTCTCTCTCTAGTTAACAGGAATACCATGCCTATGAATATGAAATAATAATGTAAAGATGTCAATATCACAAAAATGGATGTAAGGTCTTTATAATTAAATGTATTGTTCTTTGAGAAATTGTGAAAACTAATCCTACACTGCATATAAAAGAAAAAAGGCTAAAGAAGATCTGTAACAATAAGAAGAAAGAAAAGAATAAAAGAGACTTGCACTAATCTAGACAGGGTGGTATGGTCATTGGGATAAGCAGATTTGCCAGTGAAATATATTAGAGCAGTGCCCAGAAACAGATTCACACAAAAAGAGAAGGACCTGAATATGGTAGAATTGGCATTGAAGGTCAGTGAGAAAGAAAAGATAATTCAGTCTTCCACTTTAGGACAAGAGGTTATTCATACAGGAAAAAGAAATCTCATAATAGACAAAACAGTTAATGCTAAATACGGATGACAAAATCTGTGACAGATGAACTCTAGAGTGATCCCTACCTACCCCAATTGTCATCTGCATTCATGCCCTGGTATTATTCCTTGCCTATGAGTATGGATGGGACCAGTGACTGGCTTCTAACAGAACACAGCGAAAGTGAGAGGATCGGCTCCCTGACTGCATGACACTGTCTACAGAGTTTCTCTGTTGACTTTCTCCCTCCTTGGCTTTCATGAAATAAGCTGCTTCATTAAATTCAGAGGCCCACATGATAAGCTACGGACGACAGGGGCCCACATGATAAGCTATGGACTGTGCTCTCCAGCCAACAGCCAGAGAAGAACTATGGCTTTTGGTGCAGCAACCCACAAGGAGCTAAATCTTGCCAACAGTCACTTGAGCACTGGAGTGGATGCCACCCCAGTTAAGCCACAGTGAGAATGCAGCCCTGGAGCAACCTGATGGCAGCTGTGTTAACCATCTTAAAGAACACAACGCTAAGTCAAGAGCGGCTGCCTGACCCAGAAGTATTTTGAGATACGATGTTTTTTCAGGCCACTAAGTTTATGGTACTACTTTCATAGAACAATACAATAGACAATTAATAAAAGAGTGCTTAGAATAATATTTTAAGATGGCAAAACAGTATAAATAATAAAGTAAAATATATTGACATATTTGATTCCATTCAAATTAAGAAAACCTGTATATTTAAAGATACCACAAAGTCATACTACAAAGGTAAAAAATATAAACCAAAATGTATCCTCAACACATAACCAAAAAAGGATTTGTATCAAGAATACATAGTAAACTTCAATGACTTGATAAGAAAAAGAGAACTTAATAGGTAAAGGGGTAATAGACATGACTGTGAATTTCATTTCATAAAAGAAACAAAATGGCAAGAAGAAAGACTAGTATCTATAGACATGTGCAGGCACACTTGTGTTTAAATGTTCTCAGTCATTAAAAATCAGAAAAATGCATATGAAAACCAGATGTGACATCCTTTTTATCCCATCAGAGAGTCAGAAAATATTAAATACAGAAGGAAATCTGAAACAACAGAAACGCTTCTAGAGTGTCAATTTATATAGCCAATCTGGAAAAGAATGTGACATCATCTATAATAGTTGAGGACACATGTTTGCATATTAACCCAGAGCCATTCGATCCTACAAAAATATTCCAGGAAGGAAGGTGAATAGGTGAGGGTGGAAAATTCTGAGTACAAGCAAAATTCGTGTATACTTTGTATGTATGTTCACTATGGAACATACTTAAGAATTGTTACAGAGAATTGTTGAAATTTGCAAAAATTATAAATATCCCCAAAACACATCAAGCTAAAAGTTGAACAAGGTATGACATATTTATATAGTGGCACATTCATATGATGAAATATTACTGTGTTGAACATATGTGATCTTTACATAGAAACATCACATGCATTAGACACAATTTTGAACAAAGAAAATTATATAATACGTACAGTGTGTTACTATTTACTAAAGTCCGAAAACACAAAATTAGCCTATGTATACATAGATATATATGTATGTGTGTATATATACCTATCTTTAATATATATTACATGTATGTGTAAGTGTGTGTTTTGAAGCTATAAAATAAAGCAAAGAAATATCAAGGACAGAAGTTACCTCTAAGATGTCTGGTGGGAGCAGAGGATGTGATACTAGTTCAGAAGGACTTAACTACCAGAATTAATTGTGCATTTTTTAGGGCAGATGGTGAGTACACTCTTGTTCATTTTATTGCTATTGTTTCTGTTAACATGCATTTTTTATCTCATTGGAGAAAATATGAGAATATGAAACCTAACTTTAAATCCCAGGTTTGCCAACAACAATTTATTAATACCATAGTAGAGGATTTCCAACATTTCAGCTAGGATTAATGCATCTTTTTATTCTCCACTGATTTTTCATTATCCAAATACTACCATTGGATGGATAGGGACAGTAGAACTGGCACATGCAAGAATAAATACAACAGTGTTTTCTAATTGCTTATAGTCAACCAGTGAAAGAATATGGACAGTCGTACCCAAGAAGAACAGGAAAGGAGTTCCTTTTTATTAAAGATACTAGGCTGTGAGCCCTACTAACATATCCCTATTAACTGGTCTACTGTTGGGGTGCATGCTATTCTGCTCTCCTTGCTAAATGAGTTCCTGGTAAAAGTCTCTAGTATTTGCTCCTGGGTCCCACTCTATGGTCACAGAAGAAAGAAAACATTCAAACTAACAAGCATCTTAACAAGAAAAGATACTGCAGAATGCTACACTAATCTACAGCATATGTGTTAATGACACAGAAATTAACAAAAAGTTATTTTATATTAGGTATAATTATATTAGTATAAACTTTTGTTATATACAGTGCTAAAGTGAATAATAATGTTATATATATTTTTATATATACATAATTACAATAATTGGTTTGTTTTTGTTAACATAAACAGAGGAGTAAATACAATTATTTACAAATTGTTTTAGGCATTTCAAGTCTAATCCATATTTAATATGGAAAAATTTAAATAGAAAACGGAATAATTGTCAATGTAGAAGTTAATATATACATATATATCCACCAAATGCAGATAAAAACAAAGTTATGCTTGATATACAAATGGGACGTATGACAGAATAAAACTGAGTGATAGCATCAAACTTCAATTTAGAAAATTCTATATCTTTGTAAATCTCAGTAGTAAATACAATATACTCTAGATAAACACAAACTTCAGAAATGATAGAGATACCAAAGTGAGAGTTTGGACAAAACTGTTTCTTGGAAGTATGAACATAAAACAATGATACTTCTAAATCATGATTTTACATGTGTGTGTAACTCAGTAAAATATTAAATACTAACATGAATGCGCAATTCTTTGGCTTATCTCTCTTCATTCTTTATGTTTGAATTATCTGAAAACACTAACATTTTTTTGCACTGGGAAAATGGTACAACTTATGACACATGGGTGTCTTTGAGCACATGTGGTAGGAGAATGAAAGCAAACCCACCTCTGCTATCTCTCTTTCCCCTTCAAGTCAATAAGACTAGAGAATCTGAGGTGGTCACAAAGGGGAATAGTTATTTTTCTATTAATTTTCACACTTAATTTGTTTAAAATGCTTACATCATCTATGAAGGAGTTCTCTAGATGGAGAAATAGAGGTTTAAAATTAAGAAAGAACACAGAGTCTTAGGCACACACACTGTGTGTGTGTGATCTGAAATAAAAATGCTTCTCTTCATATCAAAACAAGGAAATGGGGGAAAGGTGAAACAAGTTCGGTGAGAAACTCATCAGAACAATCAGCAGTCATATAGAAAAAAAATGTACCTCTTAGGGCAATGGAATTTGTAAGGTTTCAATGTGTGCATACGAATATATATTTTTATTTCCCTGTGTTCAACAGTGAGATATTTTAGATAGTTTTGTAATTATTGTTGGGGAAAATGAATAACTGTATGTGTGTACACTGCAGTTTGGTAAGCCTAGAGAGAAATGAGTACTCGTTATCAGGGGCACATGAGCCAGGTGTAGCAAGTTGTGCTCTTGCTAGTGCTGGAGTAGCCAGGGTGCTCAGATTAATGTCTGACAATTAACAGTAAAACTATCTGTTTTGTGTGAGATTAACTTTTATTATCTGTATTTTTATACAAATAAAAATACTTTTCATGAGTACCTTATGAAAGTAATTTCATCCCTTCCTGGTTGTCTTCCCTGTGCTTATAAATCCCTCTTCAGAGTTTTGTGAAATGTTGTAGTAAAGCATCAAATTAAAATAGCTCAGTAAATATAAAAGAGCCATATTTAAAATTTTCACATAACTTGAACAAATCTAAAACAAAATTAATCTTCTGAACAAAATAGAGGAATAAATAAATGATATATAATTAAAACAACAAACACCAACAAAATTCTACAGTAATCTTTCACCATCATATACCAAGTTCTGGAGAATTTCTGCATATCATGAATAAGGCAAGCTTGCTTATAGAAGGGTGACAGGTTTTAAAGCAGGGATTAGAGCTTCTACTGCTCATTTAGTAACTAAGGAAAGTGACAGCAATGGGAGCTGAACTGACTTCCACAAGGGGAAGGACGGGCATCAAGGACTTCTCATGAGCATGCACGTTATTCTCCTTAAATGATTAAGAACGATGCCCATCCCATGCTCAGAAAAAGAAAGACAACACATGGAAGAGCACTTCATGTCTAGAATATTTGAGAAGCCGAGTCACATAAAAGTGAAATTTTATATCAATATTAACACACTTGAAAGAAAAATTAGATTCATCTCTATAGTCGGGGTAATACAGAAATAGAGAAACAACATAAAATAGAATAATTGCAATGTGTTATGGAATGACTGGAGTCAGATTATAACTTTTCTTTTTAATCAAGTTTTATCTCACTAAAATTCATTCTTTTAGTTTAGACCACAACACAACCTTTATAGTAATAATTCTTCTTGAGCATCTCCCTTTTCCCCTTCCTCTCTCCTTTCAATATTTTCTTCCCCTCTTTCCTCCATTTTTCCTTTCTTCATTCTCTCATTGCCCTTCTCCTCTTTCTCTCTGGAATTGTTTATAATGCAGGGGAAAGAGTAATAAGTTGGGGGGGGGGGGCTCACCATAAAACTGACTCCATGTGAATGTATTTGGATGACCCTGAAGTCATGGAATTGATGGGAACATTAACTTCCACTTGCTGTAGGTTCCTTTATACTAGGAACTTTGTAAAAAGAAGAAAGAGTTCCTTTATGGTCCCTAGCAGAAGTGTCAGCTCCATTGTCCTAAGGCCATGAAAGCATCCCCTGGATTGAGAGTGGTCTAGCACTGTGGAGCTGGAGGCACTTGGGGTGGTGAGGTTTTGGTGGGAAGGAGAGGAAAATAAAAGATTGCTGAAGCCTGGGTCAAAGGCACTGAGTTATTCTTACTGCCATCACTAGCAAAGACACACACACACACACACACACACACACACACACACACACACACACACAGTCTGTCAGACCACATTCAAGTATCTCTTCCTCTTTAGGGCATCCCTTAATATTTGATTATAGACATAATTTTTTTTTCTTGTAGTGGGTTGGAACAGTCAAGTAAGAATGTCAGTGGTTTTGCTCTATTAGTATTTATGGACAACTCTCAATCTCTTTGGAAGGGCTACCCATTGGTGGGATATGCTCTGACAAATAGTAAAAACATAAGCCAGAAAAAAAAGTGGGGGCCTCTATTCAAATATACCAGTCATAACTTCCTCTAAATCATTAAAGTATTCTTTACTCATAACTACCTTGCTTCAGAAATAAGGAGATGAACCAAACCCACTACAGAACAGATACCACTTTCGTTGGGTGGTCATAACTACCCCTCTTCTTTCTCTTGATGAATTTCTGATAGTTCTGAAGTCTTGGAGCAATTGCCTATTTCTCACCAGGCAGGTTCATAGTCAACCAACATTTGTGTTCTTGCCTCATGTAATCAATACCTTGACAGCTGATATGCATGGATTAGAGAATTAATGCATGAATGATAAATACAGGGACGATTTCTTCAGATTTTTGGAATTGGAAAAACTGCATAAATCTCTGTCAAAATACTTATCAGTGGATTTAATCTGAATAAACCACTTGTCATGAGTTTCAAATGTATATGTAAAATAAGTACTACACAGAGCTGTGCAGATTGTATGTAATAAGATACATACAAACCTTATAATTCAATGTGTAGCACATATTAAGTGATTAACTCATGGCAGATCTTGTATTTTCAAAAGATTTCATTGCGCTTATTACTTGAGGCATTGTTTAATATGCTTCAGGTAACTTGTGAGATGTTTCTTCTTTTTGGCAATATCATGCCTGAATAAAGAGCTTATAGTGTGTAGCCGGGAACAGAGGGGCAGACGTAGAGCACAGGCACTTAGTACGGGCATATTCTTGACATTTAAAATTGAAGAGCCAGGATTTAGGATTGTTAGGGAAAAAAGGTAAAGGCTTGCCATCAGGTAGGGTAGGGGTGAAGTTCATGTTTACTGGTTACATTGTATCTATATTAAACTTGTTCTGCATTTTCCAACTTCTGCATCTTTTTACTCCATAGTAAATCCTAACACTACTACCCAAAGACTTAAAGAAGGGGGATATGGCAAATTATCTTAATTATACTCACATTGCTTTTAGATTTTTATTTTTAGATTAATAAATCAGACTTTTATACATAGAGACCTGACAAACTAGTTAATGACCTTCAGTCTGTTTCCTTTTTAGGTTTGTATTTTGTTGTTGTTTGTTTTGTTTTGTTGCTACCTAACTAGATAAGGTGTGAAAGAAAACAAAAACAAAAATTCTCATGGTTTGAAAGATTTAGCTGAAAATCACCTTTGGAATCAGATTCGATTAAACATGTTACTTGGGTTAAACATAATATAAATCCATATACATTACAGCTCAAGAATCTACAACTTTTTAAAATGTTAGAATTTGTCATTTTTAAAGTATCTAACATGCTCTGTGCAAAATCCAGTACCTTTTGGGCCTCAAAAGTCATTTGGATAATTTTTCTGCCAAAATATAGTGAAATGATGGCTAGTCAGACACATTAATTTGGTTAACATATAAGTAAGAAAAAAAATATCCAATGTCTTGATATATCTTAAACATCCTGAAAGTGATGGTACAACATACTGCCTTCTATTTACATTTTGTCCTAATCAGTGAAAACTTTTCTAATTATGATCAAAGTTAATGAAGTCAAGCAGCATTGAAATTTGAAAATTATAATTTTTTACTCACTTGTAGAAAGTAAATGTGATATACTTTATATAAGAAGACTGTTTAGGATCTTTAATAATGCATGAAGTTCTCTGCTTATCAATGTTGCCAATCAAAAATAAATGGCAGACATCATGTACAAACACAAGAATGGGAAGTTATACTCCATGTATGTATGACATGTCAGATTACATTCTACTGTCACGTATAACTAAAAAGAATAAAATAAAAAAATAAGTGGCACACAGGAGGGGTAACAAGTTTATAAAGGGGAATTATTAAGACATGCTAGTATGTAGGAGGGGAGTGCTTCTTTGAATATATTTGCAGCAGGCAATGTGGCAATTCCTCTTATATTCCTTGAAATTTGACATAAATAAAAATGATCCTATTCTTGCCAGGCATTTATCAATTATTTTTAAAAATAATCAAATGTCTAATATTTTGGAATCTAGGCACAGTATGTATGTGGTCTTGTGTCATATTCTTGATAAAATCTGTATTTTAAAATATAAATTGAAGCACATTCAGATTTAGCTTCCTTCTCCTGAGAAGATTCTATTTCCTATCATGTTTGGATTTTTCACTGGGGTACATTCAACTTTAGATGTGGCCTTTATATTTCATCCTAAGAAAATTCTGTCATTTTCCAACTTTGAAAGCCAAATTATCATTACATTTGTTACTTTACTTTTGGCAGTAAAACATCTTCTCAAAATTTCATTGCGATTATTTTGAATAAAATATTGCTATGTAGATTATCCCCAATTAGGTCTAAATTTAGGAAATGAACGAAGAGGTGGCTTTTACATATAGGACATTTTATATAGGTTTTCCAACAAGTGTTTCATCTTATTTGCAAGATAAGTAAAAGTACATGTACAGGCAACTTAAATTTTTCCTGGATTACCTTGTGATGCAGAACCTGAGGATGTACTAGGAGAATCACTCACCTTAGGTATTCAGGTTATAAGGCAGAAGCATGAGCATGTGTGTGCACACACACCCAATGGGTGTGTCATCTCCTTCCCTATGCAGGAGAATTTGCAAGTAAAGTCTGGGGCAACTTTCTACATTGGTTACCTAAGTAGTGGGGCCTGCAACTAAATTTTTCCTCTGGAGTGGGAATGAATGAGGATAGAGACAGGTAACTCTAAATTGCTGTTAGGATGAATGGTAATGGTCCACTGTGAAGACCATTTGGGTAAACCTCCTTTCTTTTGCCACCATATATTCCCATATTCATCCTCAGAATTACTCTTTCATTTTCCACATTTCTTCTTTCCCCATTCCTCCACATGTTCCATTTAACTTTCTTCTGCTTGTGCAGGCATTTTTCATACGTTCAAAAACAGCAGGGGTGGCTTCTGCTGTCTTCTCTGATACCTGCACCCATTTATAATTCTTACATTAGTCAGACCTAATACAACTTCCAACCCGGAGCCTTTTTATTTGATCTGATTTGAGATCACACATCCTGGGAATTAAAAGCAAACACTGAGACTCTGAGCAATAATGGAAACAGAGTAATCATCCATGTAGCAATTTTAAATGTTTGCTGATTGACCCTAAGATAGAATAATCTTCCTTAATAATAATAGTGTAGATTTAAGTCTTCAGTGCCCTTTTAACTTAAATTAATGTAATTTTATTCATTTTGTTATCATAAAGGGAAAATTATGGGAGTCATGGGAAGTAAATGTGGAGGAGGGGAGCAGTCTGATATCAAAATGGAAGGAAAATGATAGCCAAGTTAAGATTTAGCTGGAATGTAACATATCCACAGCTTTATCACTTTGGAGGCACATTTTGACATAATAACAAACTACTGAGACAGAACCACTTTTATCTAGGTCAGAATGACAGACTCTAAGTGTTAGAGAGCTTGAAGGAACTCCAGTTTGTAGTTTGAAGCATCAGGAAGAAGACTGCAATCTGTACAAAGATTTTCATCAAGTCTCCACACTGCCTGATAGTTTTCATCCAATACATTGTAATTACTCTACTGGCTTATAATGGCATAGCATTTTGATTTCAGAACCCAGCAAAGGAAAATGAACCACATTTGATGTTGACTACATTTATAATAAGATGCAGATGCTAAAAGAAACAGATGCCTCTGACATCATCTCCCATTTGCCTTCAATTTTGCAGACACTGGCGGTCTGTAAACTCACTCAAAAGGAAGCAAGAAAAGTCAGGCAGTTTTCCAACTCTGTCTCCAGTCTAAGAAAACACTGGCAGCAGTGGCACAGCTTTCTTTGACTGATACAGTAGTAATTCCACAAAAAAATAAATTTGATTCTGTGTCAGTCTTTAATGCAAAATTAATCATCAAAAAAAAAAAAGGAAAACTCTACAAATACGGGGAGGTCAGCAATTAGTACCTACTGACTGTTTTGCTGGACAGTGACAAAAAGGACAGGGTGGGAATAGTGTAATGGCAAACAGCTGTAGCTTCAGGAAGTCAAAAAGAGACTTTTAAATGGACAAGCATGTCTAAAAAACCAGCCCTCAGCACCCAGACTGTTCAGACTTATTTCTTGTTATTTGTAAGTAAAAAATTTTAAGGAAACTTTCCAGGTTCTATTTCTGACTTAAAAAAAAAAGTCTTTATTCTGTATTTCCATCTGCATTTCCAGAAGGAATCCTATAGTTCTGATAGGAACTTAACGCCATTTCTCCAGTGATATCACTGAGTGTTATATAAAGTAAAAGGAATTCACTTTTTTTTTCTTTTTCTTTGTGCAAGATAAGTGTGTTAAAAGACCTTTTCAAAAAGATAAGGAACTTTTGTAGTCCATCTTGAAAAGAAGAGATGCTTGGGTAAAGCAGCATCTGCAAGGCCTTTAGTAGTGTATGAGGTCCCCAGATAGATTAGCACAGTTACAGAAGAAGGCAAGTTAAACAAAATCCTTTAAAATCTTCCCATCTTCCCGGAAGCCCATGATATAATTTCATCTAACTTCTGAAACAGAAATATTTTAGCAGAAAAAAAATTCAGAAACAAAAGCAAGGAAAGTGGTAACATAAAAATAAATCCTGCTAGGCCAAATATGGTGCCTATTTTTTAAATAATCTCTCTGTGCAAATAAAAGTACACACACACACACACACACACACACACACAATACAAGAATAAACAAACTCTTCTAGTCCATATCCACAAAGCGGGTGGGGAAGCATTAGTGCAAATTTCTGCTGACCTGCAGCATTTAGTCCGTAAACTTTGGATATCCTAGTCGGTCCATCAGTGTCCAGCAGATGTTTTCAATTAGTTTAATTTCATCTCTAGGCAAGTTTTGTTTCCAAACATTAGTATTAGTTGGTGATATTTCTCCTTCATATGGAAGGTAAAAAAGGTTTGTGGAAGTGGCAAACAATATTTGGTTTAAACTAGCAGGAGACAAAGGAATCCCAAGAAAAGCAAAAATCCTTTCAGTAGTTTTTTTGAGGAAAATGAACAATATCTTCAAACTTGACCAGCTGGTAGCTGGTAGGCAGCAAATCTGTATTTATTGTCAAAGCTGCTGCTGTATTTGCTAGCCATAAATGAGACAATAAGGAGGCAGCGTTTGATTCAGAATTTTCTAATTCTTTCTTCAATGGTTCATACTCAAAAGCATAGCCTGAATTTAAGTTACATTTGCCTTTACCTTCCTCTATTTTAAACAATTTTGCTAAGTGCTCTGGTACATTCTTCAAAGTGTAAAGACTTGGCTTACTACTGTACAGCATTGAATAAATCCATGCCCGAGGGTCTCTTACAATATACAATGCCCTCATCGAAGCTCCTAATACTTCCTGAAAAAAATGAAGCTTCAATGTCCAGCTACCGCTACTTAAACTAAGCACAGGACGTTCACTTGGGTAATAGACCAGGTGTCTCCTCAAAGCCCTAATATATTCAGCATCTCTGTCAAAAGCGCCTTTCATTCTACTTCTTTGTTCCAGCAAAGACTCTCTCCTTTTCAGTTTTCTTTTCTTGTCCTTATTTGTTGTAAAATATTGGGCCAGTTTACCCCTACTGGTCTCATGCAGATGGATGTTTTGTAAATGTAGTTTTGTGTCCTGGACTAAAGACTGCAACCAGCCTCGAAGTAAACGGAAATGCCCACTGTGGATATCTGATACTTTCCATTCACAAGCATCTACAAATGAATCAATTTCAAATTCCATTTCAGGGATATCAATGTAGGCTGTAGGAACTCTGATGTAGAGAAAGTCACTACTGTTGAAAAAAAGTTGTTTAAGTATCCCGGCTCCGGAACCAGGAAGTGAGGTAATGACAACATCAGGAAGATCCACGTAGTGCCCCTTGGAAGACACAGATTTCTTGCTTGTCTCAGTTCCTGTTCTTGTCCATTTTGCACAGATGGGCTGAGTGCAAGTGCTCCACACATCTAGAAGCTCAATAACCCACAAGGCAATAACAAGTATTAGTATCCAACGCATTAGTTTTCTAAAAGAAAGGTAAAACCGCCATTGAAATGTTAAGATCACCAAACTAATGCACAAAATTAATCCAATTGCTATGTTAAACTTAAATCCAAAGGGGAAAATAGCTCTATCTTGTCTTACAGGCAGTACTATTGCTTGAGTACCCAAACCAAATCGGGTTATTTGGCCTTGGTCAGCCACATTGGCAAAGCCACCAAATCCCAGGTAACTGAATCTTGTTTTCAGGTTGTGGTAGTCAGTTACAATGGAAACAACGTGTTCAGTGTTATTGACATTGAGAGAAATCTGAAGTCCAGAATTGGAATTATCAATGAATCTGCAGCTGGAAACATTGACATGTGGCCCATAAAAGACATATGCAATTCTTGTGATTGTGGATTCTATCTGAAAGGTCACATTAACAAACTGAGTTCACCGTTTCTTAAATTCAGCTGATTTTTCTGCTTCCTGTATACTAGCCATGGGGCTATTGCCACGGTGATCAAACCAGAACATTTTGTAGTGTGCATCCCATACATCCATCATGGCACCATTATACCTATTCATAAACCTATATGGGATGTATTTAAAATCAATATCCAGGTTATGAAAGAAGGCACTGACAGAATTTATCGGAGAAGCTTCTTGCCTCTCAATGTGGTCAACGACTAGCAGAGTTTGAGAATTTAAGAGGAGTAAAGCACGATACACACTTTTCAGTCTCATTGCGGAAGAATAAGCAGATACTGCTTCCCCACTCACAAATATCATTTCCCCATGTTGAGAAGCAGTGATGATTTCCCCTGCTGAATCACCAACTTCCTCACTAGTCCACTTGAGCCACTGTGCACATTCTCCCAGTTGGCCTTCCCAGGGCTTATTACATTGGCTTGAGGGTTACGGAGCAAACACCAATACATTGTTAAGGTGGCTCAACTTTGGTCCATAGAGAGTTTCAGAAACAAAAACTTGCCCATCAGGGGCAAATGTAAATGAGTTCTGATCCGGATATTCATGTCCAGGGTTAAAGCTTCTCCACCCATCAATCCAGGAGTATGGCTGAAAGTGAACTATGTCATACACAGCTCGTCCCCCCAGCTTCCCAGATTTGAAGGACACAAAGGTATTGGTTTGTGTGTTTGGCAGCCCAGCCCCATAAGTGACAACACCCCAGTTAGGAAATGTGTGCATCTTTGCAGTACCATAGTCAGCAGGGGGCTGTGGGGTTAGTTGTGGATCATACCAGATATATTCTGTGTGGAGAGTACTCCACCTTTGGGCAGTGGATGGAACCATGGGTCCATCTTTAGGTCGATGCTTTCTAATTTGCTGAGCTAACCAATTTCCAGCTCCATTCTTTAAGATAAACTTATCCAAGAAAACTAGCTGACTCTCTGGACCATTAAACCTATTATAATTAGAATCTGCTATACCCACAGTTCTTTGGAAGCCTGGCAAAAGGGTGGCATAGTAGAACCAAAAGTGCATTTTTAACCAGTTATTATCCAAGTTGTTGATATTAAAATGGCGCTGTGCCAAAAAAACATACTGCATGACTGATTTAGCTGTGTAGCTTCCATAGGCCACACCTTCATCCAAGGAGCCATCAACAATGTGATTCAATAGAAATATTGTCTTTTCCATGACATCTACTACAACCTGTTTCCATATATTTGCTTTAGATCCTTTATCTACCCCAGTAACCAAGGCTCCTGTGAGTACTGCTATCATATTGGTAGCCTGATGGTTATGGAGAAGTTGTTTGCCCCATGAGCGAACCTTGGAGATTCATACATTTCCTCAGTAATAACCCATATTTTTTCCAGATATCTTTGTCTTCGATGATTATCTAATAAGTTATATAAAAAGTCAAAGGCAGTGGCAAAACCTGTTAATGAATGGCCAACTGGAACTTCATCTCCTGGTGCATTCTCAACCAGCCAATCTTTGTAGCTAACCATCCGGTCCATATATTCCAAGACAAATTCAAAGGCAACTTTGTCTTCTGGACATAACAAACAGTACAATGCTAAAGGAGGCAGATTGTTACCATAAATTTCATTCCACTTGGCAGCAAAATCGGCATGCTTAGGTGGAGGTAGGTAGTATGTTGGGTTGGACAGCATAACTGTCACTGCACTTCTGATAGCTCTAAAAAGATGCAAATGGCTTGTGCGAGACTTTTGTCTCATTGCTTGGATTTCTCCAGCATCAAAATATAAACGTGGATGAAGCATACTTCTCCTCAGCTTTTGGTTGGGTCTGAAATCTTGCACTTTCTGTGTCTTAAACTGATCTATATCATCTGTGAAAACTGCCCATTCAGAGTAATTACTCACAGACTCTTCAAAAGTAGAGAAACCAAACATCACTAATATTAAAATTAGGAAATATCCTGTAAACATTAACACCATGATCCATGGGGAAGATACTTTCCTTAGGCATACATAACAAATAGGGTGTTTAATGTGTTTTCCATCTGGCTAATATAAAGCATATATTAAAGATCTTGATTAAACTGAATTTAAAATCTTCTATGCTGACATTCAGCTCATTCAAAGCAAGTACATTTGCCAAAAAGAGAAAATTTTACATAGCGCATGTGTATCCCTGGCACAGTTCTGTTCCAGTAAATTTCAAGGAATATTAATGCCTCTAATTTTTCTGTAACAGAGGAACAGTGGTAATAGTCAAAATTACTATAAATGCAGCATTTACTTCCTTTATATTAGTCTATTTGAACAGAAGAGTCAAATCATACATGGTACAAGAAAGAAAAAGCACTCCAAAATTAAAATTAAGAGTCATTTGTAGCACAGCAAGCCATCACTGGTGATACACTCACCACACATGTATGACTTGTTTCTGTGTGTTTGACAGAAGACCATGGCAAAGTACTAACATTCTTGGAATGAGTGGAATCACTGATTATTCCTTTCAATATTTTATGCTTCTTGGTTTGTGAATTATTTCTTCTTCCATTTTGGGGATAAAAATATCTTCAAAAAGTGTTCAAAGTCCCATGTGGTTTAAAAATATTCAAACTCCTGCCTTCATTTCAAATGTCTTTTCCAGGCTTACTGACTCATCAGTCTATATGACACAGGAAAGCATTTTGATGTCTTCTTCTATCAGATTTATCAATACAACTATAAAAATCTAATCTCTTCAGCCACCTAGGCACATCTTTTCCAATCATGGAGTAACCATCAACAGGAAAAGAAAACTCCCCTTTCATCAACAGTGACCATGCCGTCGCTTTTCTCTTCCTTTTTCATGACTCTCCTTTCTGGGGGGAAAACAAAACAAAGCAATTGTCTGAGGCTACAGGTAGCTGAAAGTGAAGGCAAACTAATGATTTAAATACTCTACAGTCACTTGATAGAAATTTGAGAATTATAATAAAATCTAATATTATATACAATCTAAGTGATTGATAGATACAATCAAGTGATTTGTTTTCTTAGACTTATATGCACATACAAGGATTCCAACAAATGTGAGTAGATGGCAAGCAGCTGTGATATATACATTGCTTTAGTCCTTTTTTTTTTTTAATGCTTTCATTAAAATGCAGTTAAAGAGGAATCCTGCTATCATTTCTTGTTATTTTGGTTACAAATAACCCAGGGACATAAAAGTAAACCTTGAAAGAGCCTTTTTGTTGTTGTTGTTGCTATTCTGGCTGAAGGTCTGGCCTTCGCAGCATCAGGAGTCTTCCCAAGGGGGAGCAGGAGGAAGAGGACAAGTAAGAGGGTCACTCCTCCAGGAGGAAGGCCATCCAGGGCGGCATGGCGGCCTCACCTGTGGCCTGCGCCAGCGTCCCCGCACGGGCCAGCAGAGGCCGCGCGGAGCCAGCGCTGCCCGCCGCCCGCCTTCGCCGTCCGCGGTCGGCAAGAGCGAACCAAGTTTCAGTCTCGGGCAAGTCAGCTCTCCGCAGGAGATGCTGTCGCTAAGAGTTTCCCGCCCCGCCCCGCCTGTTGCATTTTCTAATTCGTGTCCCACCAACCTGTCACCCCTGCCCGCGCTCGCGGCTCGCCGACCGGGACCGGCGGTCCGGGGCGGGCGACCCCCGATGGCCCAGTGCGCTTACCTCCGGGGGCTGCGACGGGTCTGGAGCGGCGCTGGGCGCCAACAGCCGCGGCAGCGGGGAGTTGGGGACTTCGCGGCGCCGGAAGCCGGCCCCGCCGGGACCCCGCGCTCCGACGGGCTGAGCCGGCGCCAGGGGTCCTCCGCGGCGCTCGGGCACGCCCGCCCTCGGGGAACGCCGGACGCTCCGGGGCTGCCTCGGACCGCCGCAGGCAACCGTGGGCGGCTGGCGCACTCGGGGCAGCGTGTCGTGCAGGAGCCGCGCCGCCAGGCCGCGACGACACTGCGACCGCCGCTCCTCCGCGCCAGCTCCGGCCGCACGGCCCAGGGAGGGTGAGAGACGGCGAAGGGGGCCAGCGGGCGGGGGCGGGGCGGGGCGGGGCGGGCGGGGCGGGGCCTGGGGCGGGGAGCGGCGGCGACGCGGGACGGAGGGGCGTGGTTGGGGGCGGGGGCGGGGCCAAGCGCGGCGGGGAAGCGGCGCGGAGGTTCTGGGCTGCAGCGGCCTCTGTGCGCTCTGAGGAGCCCGGCGGGAGGAGCCGGCAGTGAGGGAGCGCGAGTGCCACGATCCCGCCGGGCTGGCGTTGAGATCATTTGGTTACTCGAAGGGGACAAGTGTAACAGAGCCACGGGTGGATGGGGTTGATGATAAATGATGGGAGATGAGGTGATGATCCCGGTGACGTTTGTGATAACAAGATTCACCCTCAGGAAAGAGCCAGCGCTGGAGAGGGAAGGACCACCGTCTTGGAACCCGGAGGCAACCTGGCTGAGGTTGCAGTCATTGCAAAGCAAAGCCAAAATATGTATATTAGTATATGAAAACAACTTCAGTAACACAGATGCAAAAGACCAGGGCAAAATAATAATAACCACGAATCAGCTTTACCAATTGAAAATAATTTTAAAGGCAGTATAAATAGGAGCAATATGGGATAAACAAGTAGAAGGAAACTCATAAAATGAACAGAAATATCCTTCCTTAGAAATCTACAAACTGGTGGAGGCAGCCCGTCTTGGTTACTCTCACATGCTTGTGCAACTCCAGAGCTTGGGATTTCCTCTTATACTGGACATTGGGAACTGCTCACAGATACCAGATTACAGTATGACAAGACCCAATCCAAGTCTCACCGCACTATCACAATTAACAGCTCAGTCGTGATAAGAATACATTTCTGTCATAGTGGGACACCTACCCCGGTCCAAATGGCCAGTGCTTTTGCTTCAACCCTTCAGGAACTGTATTTATTGTATTTCTTGTTTTTCAATACCCAATACTCAATCAGCACCACTTACCAGTCGCAATTTCTCTGAATATCAGATTTCTTTTATTATCCTGATCTCAACTCAGATGCTTAATTTCCTGTATACATAACACCTTAATTTCTGAAGCCAAATTGTATGACTAGCACTGTATTGTTTCTACTTATATTCATCCCTTAAACTTTTTTTTTTAATGCTTACTATTTTCCCTGGCTCACTCCTGTACTCTTACGTGAAGATCCTTCAAGTCATGATTAGAATGCCATCCTCATTGTAGGTGCTATACTTTTGTTTAAAATGAGTTGAACTTTTAACAAGTGGGCTCACATAAAGCTTTGTCTCCTGTTGAGATTTATTACTAAACAAAGGTCTTTGACAATCAGAGACAGAACCTCCTGTGAATATCTGCATACTCCCTCCATGTGACCTCTGATGGAGGAAACCCCTGGGCTCCATCCTCCTTATGGAAGAATACAATTAGGGCAAAGAAGAGCCTGTCTGCAGAAATGCCTACATTTTCTGCAGAGTTGAGCCTAGAATTAGTTTTAGTAAACACACTTAGTAAATAAGTGGACTGTGTTTCTGAACAAAACGTACAGATAGGGCTATTTTATTCTGTGGATCCAAAGTGCCCCATGATGCAAGGAATAAATGACTCAGGCAGAATTGGTGCACAAACATCTGCCAGACAGATATTTTAAGTTTCATCCAATCATTATATCTTTAGATTTATTAACATCAACATGATCATTCTGAATTTATAGATGAATGAAACCAGGTACAGACATTGTGGACTTTCAATTCTGCCCCATGTATCTGGGCTGAAGCTCTGGGGATGTGCTAATCCTCAGCATTCTCAGATGAGCTTTCAGGTTATTAATCTTGAACAGGCATCTTCTCATACTTGTGAAATGTGAATGCATTGAAATAAAACAGAAGCCATGGATGAACAATCCAAATCATTGGCAGAAAGGTTGGTAGGTAAATGGCACTATTAAAAATGAAGAGAGGCTTGTTTCCTGTGAACTAAAAATGGATAGCTCCAATTATTGTTCCTTCTACACATGAAGATGGTACAAAGTTAGTTAATTATAAATAATGCATCCAGCCATAGAAGGGATGAGCTATATGCTATGTTATTGTACATTAAAAACCTTTATGAGTGTGGCAAGAGACACATATACCAACAGCTGCTAAATTCAGAATCCTGAAGCAGTATCTTATTTTAATAGAAGTGAAGAACAGTACAGTCTGTTGCTCTGGGGATTTCTCTCTACATAAAATGATCTTAAATCTACATGAGATTTTTCACAGTGATTTCAAAGCACTTATAAAAATCAGTTTTCTTTATTTGCACATCTTTCAATCTATCCCCAACCACTCGACTTGCAACGATGCTTTTCAGAATAAAATAAATTTTAGAATCAATCCCCCAGTGCAGAAGTCTTACTTTGTTCCCTCTTTCCCTCTCTCCTTCGCTGGCTCCCTTCCTTGTTCTTTCCTCCCTTTAGTTCCCTCCTCTCCCCCTCCTTTCCTCCCTCCCCTTCTTCCACCCTCTCTCCCACCCTCAGTCCCTCCTTAGTTTTTTTCATTTGTTTGTTGGTTCTTTCTCTTTACTTTTTTTATTTCTTTATTTATTTCCTATTCTCAACGACTATTCCAGAGCTTAGCACTTTGTGTTGTATGTATGTTGAAAGTTGAACATGAATTATCACCCCCATTTCATGGCAGAAGAGAAAATGTCATATAGGTCTAAAGTGGGTTGCGAAGCTGAGCAGAAGCAATGCCCCTTTTTCTTCTAACTGCTGAGAAGTTTGCTTCACACAACCCATAGTTGGAGCTATGTTTCGGGGTGACTTAATTCAAGTGACACCTAAGTCTGGGAAGCCAGCCAACATTTTAAAGAGAATTTCTGCAAGAATTTTATGTCTTGAGATAGGTAAATTCAAGTTCTAAACCTTAGAACATAAGTTAAACACTACATAGTCTTTCAGAACAATAAAATGCAAGCAGTAAAACCAACTTGACACTATATAAAGTCCTTGGGCTGAAGTCTTATTTGTCTGTGATCTATATCTCTTGTGGACTCTTGATAATCGGAACCAAGCTATCCCAGAACTAATTGCTGTGCGTTTAGCAACTGATCATGCTCAGATCTCTAATTTATCAGCTTACCCAACATACACTCATCTGAATCTGGGAATGGTTTTGCTATTCTTTAGGATAGGCCATCTTGCTAAGGCTTTGTCTGTGAGAGCTCAAATGCAGATTTTCTGAACCACTTACCAGGACCATATGTATGCTAGGTTGATCCACTAACAATACCACAACTAGTATTTGCCCCAAGTTTGGGGATATAGTCAGAGTCACCATTTAGAAACAGACACCAGATGCAAGTTGCAAATTTTATCGCAAAATTGGCCAGCAGTAATATGCCACACCAACAATAAAGACAAAACAGATTTGAGGAAGGCCATAGAATCTGGAAATACTCTTTAGCAATTGTTTTGAATACAAAACATCTCAAACTGACAGGGATTTTGCCTGCAGGGTCACTAATGAAGATGTGCCTGAATGTGTTCCTTAAGTTTGTTTATCCCACTGTATGAGAGTGAGTGTGACAGTATTTGGATTTAAAATACTTAAACTTACTAAAGTCGAATTCTGAGGAACAGAGTTTCCTCATAAGTCTACTAAAGCTTTGTATTTATAAATGAGAAGCTTTATCACCACTGTATCTGCTTACATACAATTTTGGTTTGGCTCTAAAAGAAAATTTTAAACAAAGTAAAACTTGAAAAGGGATCACAAGATGGTTTTTCCAAGACTCTTCTCCCCCATCCTCTCTGTTCTCCTCTACTGATACCGTTGGTTCTCAGCATGGGGCAGTTTTGCCCCTCAGAGGACATTTGGCAATGTCTGGAGAAATCTGGATTATCACAGCCAGTCAGTTATGGTGGTGCTGCTGCTGGTCATTTAACAGGTACAGGGCAGGGATGTCATTAAATGTCCCATGATGCACAAGGCAGCACCCCGCCCCCACTGCTAAAGTTATCCAGTCCAACCTGTCAACACTATGGACACTCCACCTCTCTCCCCTGACCCGTTGACTCTAAAAAGTAACTAGGTGCTAATTTTTGGTAGTTAAAATAAAGTCATGAACTATCTCTGACCGTTTCAGTCACCTCCTTGCAACTCATTCCAGAGCCAGATTCAGTGTGTGAACATACATGTCCCTCCAAACTTCACACGTTGGAACCACAATCCAACGTGATGTTGTTAAGAGGTGAGGTTTCTCAGATGAGATTGGGGTTGCCCTTGTGAGTGGAATCAGGGCTCCAGTGAAGAAGTGGAAGCGACTTCCATCCGGGGTGCCTTGTAGTCCTCTGCCTCAATCTGTTTTGTGCTTCTGTAATAGAACACCTCACACTAGGTCCCTGGGGAAAAGCAGAGGTTTGTATCCTCACAGTTCTGGAGGCTGGGAGGTTGAAGAACAAGGCACCAACAGGTTAGGACCAGTCTTTCTACCTTGGAGACAGCACCTGAGTAGAGCATCCTCCAGGGGGGGTGAGGAATATGTGTTCTCATGGCAGAAGAGAGGAGAGTGGAGGACCCACTTCCAAAAATGCTTTTATATCAGCATTAATTTCTCCATGAGAACAGAGTCCCCAAGACCTCAACTCCTACTAGGCCCCAATTCCTAACACTGATGTATTAGAGATTAAGTTTCCAGCACATAAATTTGGGCAGGGGGACACATTCAGTACCTGCGATGATCTCTTTCCTCGGGAAGAAACATAGCATTCATCCCTTTTATGCTTATGTAAGGTAAGGACTCACTGGGAGGCTCTCTCTTGGAAACAGAAAGTAGGCTTTCACCCAGCACAATCTGTTGGCACCTTGAACATGGACTTACCTGCCTCTAGAGATGTAGGAACTAAATGTATACTTTGTTTATATGACCCCATCTATGGTATGTTGCTTTAAGAGCAGGAACAGCCTAAGACACCAGCTCTTACTAATTTGTTCACAGATGGCCTTCTGTAATCTACTACAGACTGCATACTGACTTCATTTCTCTTTACTTGCCCTAGGACCGGCGGCTGTCTTGCCTCTTGAAAAAGCTCAGGCACAGCTGGCCATAAGCCAAATACCATCAAAGAGTAGCAAGAGTGAGGTGGCATCGGGGACATCATAAATGTCTTTCTGGTATGGACAGCAGCAAATCCTCTCTCCCCTCCCATCCCTACACTCCCCAAACCACCTTCATTATTGTCTGATTTTTTTTTCTTTCTAAAAAATTGTTCTTCAAAATAAATCACTTAAACTCCCAGAATCAGAAAGTCTATGCTATTGTTAAAAAGGTCTGTTTCCCAAATCTACCCCAACCCTATGGTTAAGAATCTCAGTGTGTGGCCTGGTAGTCTGTACCTTTAAATGTCCCTTGAATACTTAGGGAACTGTGAGTTCCTCTTCTAAGAGGATTCTCTTTCTTGCCTCCTTCCCTACATACCTCTGGGGCATATGTCTGAGGGTTTTGTCAACAAGAAACATCCCCAGCCTGGCAGGACAGAGATTAATTGGGGTGAGGAACTGGAGTTGCCGAATTCCTGGACAAGTGAGGAGCTGTTTTTCAACTGTTTTAATTATTGTGCATGTAAATTGTTTATTCCTGTGTGAGGAAGTGCATTGGTAGATAATGTCAACAATAAAGGTAAATAAGATATGTAAAACAGAAGAGGGAACAAAAAAAAAGACAATCTAGGAATAATGAAACTTGCATTGCATGTTTTGGGGCACATTGATTAACTGGCAGCTAGCAGAGAAGTTTGTTGCCAAAACCTGAGAGATTAGCTGGAGAGCAGATGTGACAGGCTGTCTGGAAATGTTGGCCAGTAACCTCCCACCAGCGTCTCCACCTTAGATCCAGCCTGTACTACATTCCCGGGAGACCACTTCAGTGGAAAGCTGGAAGCTAGCTCCCTCTCCTGCCCGCTCCAAGGCCAGGAGACGTCTCCTCTCCTTCTGAGCACTGCTTCACTCTCTTCTTTTTCTGAGAATCAGCTTCACCGGCCTCCTTCATGGGGACACGTATACCTTTTAGCACAAATTTGTTATCGCCTGGTTCTGCCACCAGGAAGAAATTAATTGTCCTTTTTGAGCTCCAAATCCAAATGGTCAGAAAATATTACTGCTCAGCAGGGTCCGAGTTTCACTATGACTCAGTGATACAAAGTAGTTCAGGGTCATCCATGTTATCGATCATGGTAGGAGAACATAACTGGCTCATCCCTTGAAATGACTTATTTTAAAATGACACATGCAGAGGACAATGCATCCCTTGAGAGGCATATGGGAACAATGGATTTGGTGGTGGCTATATGAGGTGGTAGAGGTTAAGGGAAAGAAGGGTAGAAGGCAGGACAGGAGCAAAAGCTCATAAATGCCCAGAGGTCATATAAAGCCAGCTGTTTTATTATTCTTACTCTCTGAAGATTATTCCTTTTGCAGAATGTATTAAATGTACCTGATCATAAAAATTACTTAGAATTGCTTGTTTAAAATGCAAACTCTGAGTTCTCAAGTGCTACCCTACAATTATAGGGGTTATAAGAGAAAGAAAGACAAGGAATGAGTATTTTTAAGTGTCATATTATCCTGTGAAATTGGCAAATTACCCCTGAAAGGATAACCTTTTAAAATATTTCTAGCTAACAAGAGCTCCCAAATCACCCTCTGCTTACCACTCTGGTAACCATGCTATTGTCTCTGTCTATGAGAACAACTCTTTAAGATTACAGGTATGATCATGCAGTGTTTGTTTTTTTTTTGTGTGTGTGTGTGTGTGTGTGCCTGATTTATTACACTTATTTCACTTCCATCCATGTTGGTTTTGTATGGCTGCATAATATTCTATCATGCATACATATCATATTTTATCTCTTCATCCACTGATGGACACTTAGGTTATTCCTATTCTTAACCTCTGTGACCGCAATGGATGTAGGAGCACAGACAAAATGATTGTCCCACAAAAATGATGACTGGGTAATGTCTATGTTAAATACCTGCATTAGTTCATCTACAAGGTATACATACTTCCAAGTCATGTTATATGTGATAAACACATATAACTCAATCAATTAAAAAATAAAATAGTGCCAATTATTTAAAATAGAGAAATTTGTTTCCAATCCAGAGAGCAATGAAGTACAATGTGAGAAGTGAAGTATACATGATTGAAGCTATGAAGCTATTCTGACCAAGATGGTAGCCACATAATATGAATAATGTTCATATTATGCAATTTAATTCCTAAATTGCATAATATGAACATTAACAATACAAATCATAACAATGATAATGTGGGTGCATTAATCCTAATGACACTTAATCCAAGAAAGCCAAATATCTAGACTAGCCACATGAGTTAAAAATTAAATTAATTAGAATCTAATTAAATTAAAACTTCAGTTTCTTTGTTGCACTATTGGCATTTCCAATGTTCAATGGCCACTTGTGGTTAGTGGCTGTATTATTGACTAGCACAGACAGATTACTTCCTATGCTGCTGAAATTTTGACTAATGTTTATATAGAAAAAAAGGGGGAAAGTGGGAGAAAAATGCTTCATTATTTAAGTTAGGGGTACTGAGTGAGCCGTGGGTCTAACAGATTTGTTAGGTAATTGTTGCATTGATGATTATGTCAGTCAGCTTTTCATTACTGTGACCAAAACACCTGAAAAGAAAAACTTAAAGAAGGAGAAGTTAATTTTGTGTTCACAGCTTCAGAGTTTAGCCCTTGGTCAGCCAACTCATTGCTCTGGCCTGAGGTGAGGACGAAGGTCAGGGAAACAAGGTGTGATAAAAGTGCTCAGCTCATGGCAACCAGAAAGCAGAGAGAGGAAGGGCACATACAACTCAGGCCGTGCCCCTAGTGATCCAGCCCATTCACCCATATCCCACTTGCCTACAGTTACCACCCAGAAGTCCATTCAAATGGTTTAATCCATCAAAGAAGTAAGAGCCTTCATAATCTAATAATTTCACCTCTTAAAATTCCTAAATTGCATAATATGAACATTAATAATACAAATCATAACAATGATAATGTGGGTGCATTAATCCTAATGACACTTAATCCAAGAAAGCCAAATATCTAGACTATTCTTTTTTAAAAAGGTATTATCTGTTTTTCTAAAAAAAGGCTTAAAATTTTTTGAAAACCCTGTGAAGACTAAATGAAATACATCTGTGAGATGAATTCAGATCACACACTATAACGTTTTGAATTCTGATTGAGAAGTGGATGCACAAAAATAAATTTCCTGATTTCACCTATGTTGGTTCAATTCTGCACAAGGAATTCACCTTCCTATTTCAATGCCAAGGAGAAAAGTGTGATCTTTTAAGTTACCTACTACCGCAAGTCCTCCTAGTGTGAAATACTAAAAAAAGATGACATATTCAAACAGTCATATTTCTATCTGAATAAATGCATTAAATTTCATTTTCTTAATTCATTCAATAAATATTCACTGAGAGCTCAGTAATGCATGGTACCAGACACTGGGAAACCTCAAGGGACAAACATGCCTAGCCAAAAGGAACTCACAATCCTCTGGATTGAAAAGTCATAAAAGGCATGAATTATCACTTCATTTTTTTCTGTATTTTAATCATTACTTTTTCATATTTAAATGGCTTTGAAGGATCATCTGTATCTTGTAGCTCACTGTTTTTCAAAAGTACATTTAATTTTATTAGGGCAGGAAGTTAGTCATGAATCCAGAGCTGGAGAAATAGATCAAAACCTAAATATTGTAAGAAATCTCTAGAATGCTTGCATGTTTTTTCAGAGCTTCACCCCTTCTGTTCTAACACCTGGAGTCCGGCCAGGCACAGAGCATGGTGGCTGGCGGCTATAGAAGGAAGCCTGGAACTGCTCTTGCTGTCCCACTTCCAGAGTTTCCAGCACAGCTAGCCAGAGACTTCCTATAGATAAGGAGGGAGCTCAGAAACACCCAGTGTGGTCGTGCAGCTATTTGTCTAGGAGCGGTTGGGGACAGAAATAAGCCATTTACCCCACAACAGGCTGCAATGCAGGCCACCGAGGAGACTGAATAATTAGAAACTGAATGATAGTGAAAAATGTGCTCAGTACTATGAAAATGGATCAGGAGCATGAAGGAGTGCGCAGGGAAATCTTCCTGGTGAAAGGGGCAATTGATCTCTGAGTTGAAATCTGAACAAACTGTGAGGGGTATAGGGAAATAGACCCCACAATGCACTGAACTTCTTATCCATCTCAGAAGTCACTTATCTCCACTTACAAGGAGATTCTCCATGTTTGACTCTTTCAAACAACTGATATTATCCTATCAAAGATCTTCAATGCTTTACTCCTGCTTCATTAATAACCTTTTTGTAAACCTAAATGTTTTACTGGATAAGTGTCATGATGTCTTTCAACATTTGTTACCAGAATTTATGTTAAATTATTTTGACATCTATGAGGTTACAAACTTAAGAAGTCCCTTTTCTCCTACTGAGCTTTGCTCTACCTTGCTTTTGTTTTCCATGGGTCATGAGATATGGTCTACCCTATCAGCCAAAAGAAAATCAAGGACAGAGTCTTCTCTACACCTTTATGTTAGGGAAAACCTGCCTCTATGGGTTAGGATACTTTGGCTTTCTGGTTCTGTTTGGCTGGTGTGTTTGCATAGCAAGGGGTGGGGAGAGGCACAACATTTATGTGGATGGAATAGCAACTGTGAATTCCTGTGATGATGAGAAGTAGCATGTCAGAAAACCAAAACAGTGGTTTATTTGGATAAGAAGAAGTTTAGGGTGAAATCATGGGAAAGAAGATGTCTTCTTGGTTATGCGAAATAGAACAAATTAGCAAGGAGCTCAAGGGAGACCAGCTGGCCTGTGGCAAGATACAGTAGCTTCCACTAGATTGGTGGCAATGGAGGTGGGTAGATGTGGCTTAACTCAAGAATGGGCTGTGAACTCTGCATTGCACTCCTTCCCTGAACCTCTGCAGTCCTTCCAACAATCTGCCATCAGCTGTTTGTATACTCACTATGAGAGACAAAGGCCTTTTACAGTCTCTCCTAAACCAGAACCTCATTCCACTTCTAGACATCTTTCTCGTTACTCTCAGGTGGAGAAATCTAAGATTGATACTGTATTGATCATCTTTTTCATCAAAATACCTGACAGGAAGAACTTTGGGAAAGAAGGCTTATTTCAGGGTCTGATTTCAGAGGTTCAGTCCAGGGTCAGTTGACTCCACTGCTGTGGGCCCAAGTGAGGCAGAACCTCATGGTGGCAGGGCATGGTAGAAAAGGTGCTCAAAAAAGGTGCTCTCAGAATGAGAGAGGGAATGATGTGAGGAGCCAGGGACAATATATAACCCCACAGAGCATTGCCCCTGTAACCTACTACCTTCAGCCATGCCTCATCTTCCTATAGTTACTACCCAATAATCTATTGAAATTGTTAATTCATCAAATAGATAATTCCACTAATGAAGTTACAGCTCTGATAATCTAACACTTCACCTCTGAACGTCCTGCATTGCCTAACACATGAGCTTCATGAGGGTCCTTTAAAGATTCAAATACTAATCAATAGTCAGGAACTTTCTGTTCTCTAGCTATCAAACCTGTGTTTTCAGGAAACAAGATTATTTCCTTTGCTTGCTTCCTGCCCCTCATTTTTCCTCCCTACTTTCCTTTCCTTTCCTTTCCTTTTTGCAGTTTACTTTTTTCCCATTCAAGCAAGGCTCAGTGCTAAAGGTAGGCCATTGTGACAGAGAAATAAAGCCCTTGCTAACGTGGAGGCTTACTTATGAGTTGGAGCATCATTCAACAAATCAATAGGTACAAATAAATATAAAATGTAATGTAGTAACAGATGATTTTAAAAGGTAATAAATCAGATTAAGGAACAACAGAAGTACTGGAATCCTCATGAAGAGACTGCTCTGAGGGCATGATATTGGAAGAGAAGCCGAAAGAATGAATGAAACAAATCTAGAGACTTTCAGTCTAGAGATGGGCATGGCTGATGGCATTGAAGAATAGCAAAGAAAAATTCTATGAGTGGGTGTTTGTGGGGATAGGAGTTGAGGATTGAAAGAAGTAACTGAAGACTAGAGAAATGCACAGCCTGAGAAGGAGACTCAGGGCCCTGGGAAGGAGACTGCATTATGTTCTCCAGGCAATTAGAAATAATAGATGGTTTTGAGTAAGATGCCAATGACATTCAAATTATGTTTCAAAAACATTTATCTGATGAGCACATGGAGAATAGTTATAGTGATCCACGTGCCATTAGGAAATCCAAAGAAGGATGCAGAAATTAGTAATTTTCTATGATGAAAAGTTCCAGACCCTGACCATAGCATGTCACTGGAATCGAGTGCTCTAGGAGCTGAGAGACTTGGAAGATTCACCTGCAGGGACATTTGCAGGAAGAGGGTGAGAGCATTTCACAAGTGAGGTGGCCTCAAATGAAGTCCCCAGTGACAATAAGGAGGGGCAGAATGTGGTAGAGTTGAACAGCATGAAATCAAAAGAAAAGCGGCCTAAGAACAGGGAACAGTCCCAAAGCCAATCATGGACAGGATGTCAGAACTAAACAAGACGGTCACTTAAAGGATGTGTAATGTTGAAATGTGGTAAGTCTGTCTCTAGAATGCATGCCTCCCTGTTGGGATGAAAGGAAATTCAGAAACTAAAGTCTAGCCACAGTTTAAAATGATTTCAGTTATACTACCATTTGTTATGGTTAGATAGTAGGTATCCCCCAAAAGCTCATGAGTGAGATAAAGCTAGAAGATGTAGAACCTAATCAGTGATAGAGAATAACTAACTGGGTGGTAACTGTGAGCAGGCAAGCTGTGGTTGGAGGCAGTGGTTCCATGGGGCCATGCCCAGACAAAATAGGTGCACAGCATTGAGAAATTAATTCAGGGGATGAAGCTCAGGGGTAGAGAACTTACCTAGCATGCTTGTGGCCCTAGTTTTCATTCCCAGAACCACTCAATAAATCAATAAATAAATGAATAAATTCAACACTGTTTTCTCAAAAGAAGAGATAAAATTTAAGTTTGGTAAATTCTTTTATTCATTAACATATGAGACTTTCACAAATAGAGGTCGGCCTCGTGTAGATTAGTTTCTATTGTTCCCACTAAGATCAATGTTAAATACTATTTTTAATGTGAAAGAAAGTGAACATTTGTACTCATTGCACAAAGCTTTTTATTCGACATGGAAAAGAATACAAATAGCAATTTAACAGAAAAACATGAAGACCAACAAAGTTTTCTTGAATTGTGGATAGGCCACTATGTGGCCCTGCAGTAAGTTACCCTTACAGAGAGGCCAGGAGCTGGCCCCTATGTTCCTGGGGACAGAGTTCCTGCTGATGCAGAGGGCCTGCAAAGGAGCCTCCAGGTGGCGAGGTCAGAGAATGGAACAGAAGGCCATGTGTGTCTCCTCAATATGGGTGTCATTATCCACATATCTCTTGTTTATATTCTTTTGGCAACTTATGAGACCTGTCTAATTTGGGGTGGAAAAGCAAAGAACACTTACCAGGGCAAAAACTCTATACTAACTGGGAAGCCTTTTTGTGAACTAATGAGATTAATTCAGAGTTCCATGAAAAACAATGCATTCTTAAAGTGAAAATGTAATTCATTATTCGTATCCTTCTGTCTTCAAACCTTTCTGCTGTGCTACAAAATAATTTAAAATGACAAATTAAATAATTCTTAAGTGTGTAATTTAAAAAGAAATGCTTAGGGGAATTTAAAAATGACTCTAAATGGTCACTTTCTCCCATTCATTCTGTCAACTTAATTTCTATTATTCACTCCCAATGCCCTTATCTTTGCATTTCATACTTTTGCTATGAATAGTATTATTCAATATGCATTCAATTTGGACTCATTTTTGCTTCTTAACTACATATTAATTTTTGCAGGATGAAACCTCATACAGTTCAATAGCTTCAAAAATTTCATTCCACTTTTTTTAAATTACTGTTTAAAGTTTTAAATTCTTTAGTGGTATATAGTTACCAAAACATTACAGCAAAGAAAGAAAGTCTCTATTTATTATGAACATATACATTCTTCATCTTGTTGATCTGTAATCTGACTGAATCACAAGACCTTTATATTATTATACTGTTGATTTAATTACATCACTTGCTCTTATGAAGAAGAAAGAAGAATTGAAATAGATTGGGAAAAGTCAAGTAAATCAGAAACCTATTGAATAATTCACCTGAAAGCCTTGAAGATAACTTACTTACACCTATATTCTTTCTAAAATTAAACAAAATGTTATTTTTAAGACTATTGTCTTATTCTACAGTGGTATAGATTTGGAATCTAAAAGAGAGTTTTGTGTTAAGAGATTTAATTGTTATATAGTATTTCTGTACAATTCTCTATTTGTTGGAATTATATGACTTTTGATTTCAAAATTTTCACAGATAATGAGCTTAAAAGAAAAATAATCTGAAATTTAGTTTATTAAGGGTAAATCATGCAAATGATAACCTAATGAAAAATAAAATGTACATGCCTATAAACATTTTCTCTTCGGTTGTGACATAAGGATATCTATAAAACCAATTGCTTCATATCTCTATTATTTAGATTATTCTCTTCACAAAAATGATAACATATTATAAATATTTCAATTGCTAAGGCCTTATTTGTGTGTGTGTATTCACATATACATATATATGTGTATATATGCACATATACATACACAGAAGTTCAGAAAGTATTTTATGAGCCCATAAGAAACAATTTTTCAAGATACTTCAAGGATCTAGGACTTAGATACTTTGAGATTTCTAATCTCCATTCATTTGCATTATTATCCTCTGGGTCTGCTGTAGCTCTTGATGCTGTGACTGTAATTCACACAGAATGAATTTTCAGTCATTTAACAGTCATTCTGCCCTGGGCTCCTTATAGCCCATACTCTAATGATAAATCCTATACTAGCTGGCCAGGTGTAGCCAAGTGGGCAGAGTTCTGTGTTCAGAAGCACTGTACCCTATATTTGCACATAGAACTGTGTCTTATAGGACCCCTAGAGCTTTGGCTGATTTTTGATCCTAAAACTTGAGAACAAGAAGAAACCTTGGTGGCAATATAAGCTAACTCTTTTTTGTGTCCCAGGGAAATTGTCCCGTTTCCACTTGCAAATCCTAACTGCTTTACAGAATAAGAGCAGCAAGAAAAGGAGGACAAGGACTCCTCCCTAGAACAGCAATCTTAGGCAAGACCGTCCAGTACACAAGGCCTTCAGTTAAAGGCATGTGTAACGGGAACAAAGCATGGAGCCTGCTCACGTTGCTATCACTTGCCTTTCCTGAGTGGATTGATTAGGGATAATAGAGGTGAATCTATACAGGAAATTCTTCCTTTGGAGTCAATTGAATTATAAAGGGAGGTCATGCTAATTATTACAACTTTGTGGGATTCCAGAATCATTGCAAAGCTGGCAATAATTTTGCTAGCAGATCCATTTCTGAACAAGGCAAATCAATTTGCTGAGAGAGATTAAAGAAGAAATGGAAAAGAAGACAACTATATGCCACCTGATTCACACAGTAGGGTTTATTTCTATTTTTGTTTATTTATTATTTATTTCTATTTCTACTAAATATGCCAGAATATCTTTTTCAGAGGAGAAACGAGTGAAGAGCACATTGGTAACAGTGTCAACCTGTGTGTGTGTTTATTTTCCTCACTAAAGTTACAGGATGCTGTCCTCTTCCAAAGAAACTGCCTAGATAACAGATCAGTGGAACTGCAGTTTGTGCTGGTGTCTCCTGCAGTGACAAAAGGGCACCTGACTCAACTGATTTAACAGAAACTTATTCCATGGCCAAAATAGTCCCCCAAAAGTGATGGATTTGTTATTAATAGAGTTAGAAGTGATTCTTAAAAATGTCATGGTTACTGTCCTTGAAGAAGTCATAGTTCACTGTGGGGAGATAGAAATACAAATTAATAATTACAATATGTGGTGATTGACCCAAGTGCTGAGTGAACTACTGTCCTTTGAGGTGGAACACAAGTAGGTAACATGAGTGAGAAGGATGCAAAATCACAAATACAAGTACTGAAAATACAAGCAACGTTCTGGATTTACAATATATGAACGGATCATATATGCCATTTTCCAGGGGAATTTAAGTAACACAACCACAAAGTGCAAACCATTGTTAAGGAGAAAAGGTGGATCAATAAAGGCAATGTTTAGATAAGAAAAAAATTCTCAAAAATTATAATTTGGTGCAGAAAAAAATGATTAAGTATAATTTATTTACTCATTGATTCAATCATTTTTTTTCATTTTATTTTAATAAAACAATTTAGAAACCTCAGTTTCAGGGTCAAATAATTAAATTTTTTAACTGATAACAGAACATGGCTCATAATATTATATTCATTTTCAATACCCAGCTTGACCAGTAAGCTGGGAATTTTTATCTTCTGATAAAGAATCTAAAAGTTTAAATAATGCAATAAAGAAAATGTGTTACAAGATTATAGGAAAAGATTCTACTTGGTTTTATCAATGGCAATAAGAAAAAGGAGTCACTGATATTGGCTAGTGCAATTGATTCAGAAAAAGTTGAAATCTGAAGTGTCTATATGAATGTTAATGAGGTCAGATCACAGGAATTACCAGGTAAGGGGTGAGATTAAATAGAAATGCCAAATTTACCCCCACCCCCGACATGTATGAAGTTTAAAAATGAGATTCCTTACTTATCAGATCAGGGGAACTAAAGAACATATTTGAAAAATGAATTTTGGGATCTATGAAAAAGAGAGATGTCACACTGTTCCTGAGAAAGCCAAGGTACCCGGCAGGGGACAAGCTGAAGCCAGATGATGCTTATATCGCAGAGTCCTCGAAACACCAGGGAATCAGAGACACCAGGTGCCTGTGGGAGTGGGACAAAGGCCTTCAGCATGAGGATTTATTGTTCAGGACAATCCTCTGACTAGCTGAATAAGAAGGGGCTATTTGAAACCCATGTTCAGCAAATCACCTTAGCAAATAGGAACTGGAATTCTGAACACAGACTTTATGTAACAGACCACAGTGAAACCCAGTCAATTCAGTTCTCCAGTAAGTTAGAATGCCTATTGGTTCTGTTAAAGATGAAACAATTAAGATGCCCTGTCATGACCTTTCTAAAAGTATTATATGTTATTTCTACCTGTGTGAAAATTTTTTATGGTTTCAACAATTTTATATATTTTAGTAATTGACCATGGATGAAATTCCTTTGCACACATTCACAATGATTGAAAAAGAAAATAAATGTGTTTTTGTCTATTGATATTTGAAATCCTATATATTCACACATGTATTCAATACATATTTGCTGTACAATGTACCAGGCACTATGTGAATTTTAGAGATACTGAGATATGTAAAGCATGGGCTAGGTTTTAAAGTTAGTCTGATTAGGAAGGTGGAAACCTGCAATAATTGGTATAAAATATGAGGAAAACTCTATCTTGCATATACCCTTGAATTTAAGACTCTATCTTGTATATACCTTTGTATTTCAACAACAGTGAAACAGGGTAATCATTTTTGCTGAGAAGGAATTTGCAGGAGCAGTTGCCAAAGTCTCCAGTCACCATCCATATCAACCCTCAAGCCCCACTCAGGAAAGGTACCAGGAATTCTCTGGTAGTTTCCCTTTTCCATGCTATTTCTTTGCTTGGACCTTACCTTTGACTTCCATCTTCCATGAAAGACATCCCTGTCCTCTTTTGTGGCTCAGATTAAACTTACCAAATAAAAACAAAGTCAGGAACACATCTATAGTGGAGCAAAAGTTTAACCTTATTTTATTGTATACTTAGAGTAAGACTATTAATATTTTAGATATTTCTGACTTTATGTCCTTCTTCATTGTTCAAGAGAAAAATATTTTAACTAACATGTAGAATTTTAGGATGGCCAATACATATAGAAAGAACTAAAGTTAGGTCATTATAGGTAAATGAGAGAACATGCATTCAGGGAAAATTTAAGATGTGAGAGTCTTTAATTGTGAGAAAGATAATACAAATCAGCATCATAGGATTCTAGCAAATTTGAGACAAAAGGTTATCCATAATGAGTGAAGAGAGTAAATGCTGATTTGGGAGAAAAATGAAAGTTCAGTTTGGTGATAATGTATGAAGAATTTAATATATATGTATATATACATACATATATATATTTACACATATATATATGAGGTAACATGTTACTATATTTTTAAATTTCAAAAAAAGTATAACATATTAGATTTGATGTTAATATTCGAGGAAAACATCCATATTGCTTATGTTTTACTTTATTTTGTTTTACTTAGTCAAAATGTGAGCCTTCTCACTGTACTTCTGTGTGCTAGATAGTTAAATAAGGCTAAATACCTTCCTGAGGAAGGTATTTAGATTCCTCAGCCTAGACACTGTCAAACCCTGAGGTGGCAGTCTGGGAGACCCAAAGCACAAGATGAGAGGCAGATTCAGTGTGTGGCTTCATGTCCCTAAGTGTTCTGGTAATTCCTCAAAAGTAGGTCTGAGGGGTGGTGTAAAGAGGAGAATTATGTTGCCAAAAGCTTCTTTGTTCCTACTTTTGACTCTTTTAGTGGACAGCTCATAATTTACTGTTTCCTACAAAAACATTTGGGTGTCAAAATATTAAGGGTAACAGTTCTCTGTGAACAGCATCAAAAGCAATTGAGTAGGAAACTCTCCTCTATAATGTTATAGATGCTGAGATATTGAAAAATGTATGCTTCCTGGCACTACTCTTCAAATGCTAATAAATTGGTCTTTAAATATTTTGCGTTTAACAAAGTAACCCTGCACATCTAGCACTGAAGAAATAGTTGGGGTGCCAGTGTGTTGCCAAAAGATTCCTGAAAGCGTATAATTAAGCTTCCTTGAATTCTGTCATCTGCTATCCTGATTCATTGGTTCTGCAAAACTGAGAAAGAACAAGACTTGGGACCATGGTGCAGGCAGCTGCTTTCCCTAGATAAAATTTCCATCTCCTCTCTATAACACAGTTTACATATTTTTATTTTGCTGGCAGAGACTAGTTCTAAATAAGTTTTCCACATTTTTTTTAAAATCAGAAAAGAAAGAGAAATATTCTAATATTATTTTTAAAGTTTGTATTCATAATGATTCATAACTGTTTTTGTTTGCACATACACCTTTGAGATTTGTTGTCATCGATGCTCCAAGAGTAAAGTGTAATACACTCATTAGAGAAACACATTTTTCTAAGCATCTCAGAGCAAAATCTGAGATACTAAGGATCAAGGAGAGAATAGGTAGCCAATATCCATATCATGAATTAAGAACAGGAAAAGAGTCATACTGTCACACATCAAGAAAAACATGGCTTGAGTTACCAGATAGGAAAAAAAAATATTAAAAAGAGGACAGAGAAAGCCATAAGGATTTGCCAGAGAAAGAAGGGAGGAAGGGAAGAAGCAGGAAAAAGTAGGTGGGACCAAAGAAGAGATGTTTTAGAAGACTGTGAAAGACCTGTCAGCTCAGCATCTTGCAGTTCCAGGGAAACAGCCCCTTTACTTTATTATTATTGTACACATAAGTATATATTTTATGTTATAATTATATATACATTTCCACTATATATAATTATGTTTCTATAAGCATATATAAACTTATATATAAGCATATAAATAAAATTGCATGTAATTATAATACTACCTATTATAACCATTATATAAATATAATATTAACTATATATTATATAATTATAATATATAACATAATATAATTGTATGTATTATATTATATAAATATATAATGCTTTTTCTTATAACAAAATTGCAATTAAAATTGTCGATATTTTTGTAAACTTTTATCCTAAGAATATTAGCTCTTGTTTGGTATTTTTGATCATCCAGACAAGTGATTTTTGATAAAGCTGCAATTGTGAGAAAAATGATAGTAATGTTAGAATGTTAGTAATGTCAGAATTGGAATTTATCCATATTAGGATATTTATGTATGCAAAGTCTTTCCAATTCTAAAAAAGAGGTTAGTATTTGCTGATCTAAACACTGATATATTTAAAAAATATATTCTATTTGATATGTAGTCATTTTTTGTGAATAATTAAAATAAAATCTTCAAAACTTTGTAGTTGATGCAGGAAAATACAAGACTTTATTTAGAAGATTGGATACATCTACAATGTAACTACTATATTTCATAAAGTTGTAAAGAAACATTTATATCTTTAAAATATTTATTATAATATCTTACTTTTTGGTACCAGGTTTTGAATGCAAAAAGGCTTTCCCACTGAACTACATCCCCAAACAAAAATTTTTTTATTCAAACTTCTGTGACAGAAAGCTCACCAATACAGTCAGATTATGAATAATGCAAGCCAAAAGTAAAATGACCATGTACTACTTAAACAGGATACATGTTTTATAGATTCTGGAAAGAAGATAGAGATCAGAGTATATTAATATTACATGTCCCATCAAGACTGAAAGCAGTGATCTAACAGAAGGTAATTTTTTATTACCCTTTTGTCATGCTATACTCTGAATTAGGACAATAATCAGTTTAAACAATTCAGAAATCATATAGCCACAACTGATTTTCACATTCAACTTCCTTTTAGTCACTAATTAAGAAATAAAATATTTTGCATGTAACTTTGTAACAATTTTGTTCCTGTTGGACATGAGGGACCTCATCAGCTGTGCCATTATTGAGTGAGCAAGGACTTGGTTTTCTCAGCATTCTATAGAATCTTATATTAATCTACTACAGCATATCATCTTGGTCTGGAATGCATGAAACATGAGCTTTTAGGAACCTATCATGATCTTTCCTCAAAAGTTAAAAACAAGATGCAACTCTTCATAATTGGTGGGTCACACTGAGCCTTGTAGAAACATTTACTAATAAAAGTAAAACTCATCTGTGATGAAGGTGAAGAGAAAGAGTAGGGTTCTCTGTGATCCACCCTGTAATGCAAGATGCTTAAACCCTTGGTCCACCATACTAGCTGTGCTACATGTGAGTGGCTTGGACTATAACAAATGTTGAAATCCTTCTTTGTACTGTGAAATTTCCACATGCATCTTTGGGAGCATCTGATAATCCAGTTCCCAGCTGCTCAGGATGTTCTAGGATACCTCAAAGTACTAGGCTTGCTGCCCACATTGGAGATAGGAGACACTGTGATATGAAATCAGGAAATCCTAAGGATGCCTCAGTTTTGCATGTTCAATGCTACAATTTAAAAGGACGGCCACCTTGTACAGGCAGGACAACCATGTTCTCAAATATACTAGGGATTAGGAATCCAAGAAGTGGGATTTTTGATTAGTTGGTGGAAGAACTAAGTTATAAACAGCAAATATTATTTCCGGTCCCACTGAAAAAAATAAGAATTACAGTCACTACTCATACTTTCCCATGTATTTCCTGTATCACAGCTCTTTTCCAGTACATTAAGATACTTTCCACTTTCTACCCCTAATTGTTATGAATGGGGTATTTGTAGAATGAGTAATTTTTCAAATAACTTTCTTGTTATAAAATATTGAAGTATAGTATGACTGAGCTAGATGAGAAGGAAATATCATCAAAGATAGAAGCCAGTGATATTTGAGAATGGTTATGTTGGTAAGAAAGTGACTTGTTTTCATTTTCATACGTAAAATTATATTTTTCTGGGATGAAAGAATGGACTCTGTTGTTTTTATTGCTTGGGGATTCAGAGGTTGAAGAAAGCTCTTTGACTTGGGGGGCAGTGATTTGTGGGTGGGACGGACTATAACGCATGTTGAAATCCTTCTTTGTATTGTGAAATTTCCACACGCATCCTCCCGAGCATCTGATGATCTAGTTCCCAGTTTCTCTTGCACCAGAGTTGACATGCATGACAGAGGTTCTGCCAAACCCACATTCTCATTGAAACTCAGAGCACTTGAGGAAACAAAGCATGAGGCAGACTTCTGGTGTGACATGGCTGTCAAGTCAGCAAGCGCCTGTGGAGATGGTGGCAGCAATGACCCTCTGCAGAGGAAAAAGAAGCCCCTGAGGGATGTGGGGGTGACAGCAATGGTACTGTCCTGGGGACTTTGTGCAGAGCCCACCGATTTTTTCTTTTGTTTTATTTTTTTCCTGAAAACTCAGTTGAGAATCGATTCCTTCTGCCCTTCAACAGTCCAATGAACTTCCTAATATCCCTTTATAAATAAATTCCTTCCTGCCTGCACTAAATTTAGTCTACAACCGACCCCACACCCAACTGAGACCTGGCTGTTAGTTATCCAACACTAAGGAAATATTTTGGTGTCTCTGAATACCATTTCCATTATAAAATAAGACACTATGTAAGTGGGAGTCTTCTTGTTTCCAACAGATGTGTGTTGAATTCTCTTGATCACTCTCTTAGACTGGTTATGTTTTGTGACTTAGAACCCAAAGGGATCACATCCATGACTTTACTATTTAGTCATCATATTTACCTGGGACTGAAATTAATGATACATGTTCATTGTTCACATTTAAATGATACCAAATGATTGGCACATCTAATACATAAAGGTGAAAATTGGACAGAATGAGAGAAAAAGGAATTTAGGTAGCTGTGGTGGCTAAAGCCAGAAGTAGGAAAAAACCAGAAGGCTATTACTGCCAATGTGGAACAGGAACATTCCTACACCTGTGTCCTTTCCTTTCTGTCACACATGAGGTCACGTGCATGAGGATGTTCCACTATACTCCTCGTTGGGCCTTCTAGACAGGGGAACTCAAGGTAAAAGAGCTAAATTTGGTTTATTTTCAAGAGCTACCTTATAGCTTCTCTGAACTCAGTGCTATCCAAATTAAACTTCCTAGAACCATGTTGATATTATTTAAAATAAAAAGTGTGTAAATTCTCACAGAAAGAAAATAAAACTTAGATGCTTATAAGATGCAAATACAGAGTATTTCAAAGTTCAATGGAAGAGAATGACCACATGTAAAGTCCTGTGAGTTATGTAACCTCTCTCAGTCATCATTTCCTACACTGTGAAGGTGAATGGAAGTATTAATAAATACTTTAGGTAATTATGCATGATTAAGTTAAAAAATGTTTAGCAATATTCTTGGTAACAAATGAGCAGTCTATATGTTAGTCCCATTATCTTAAAATCAGGATTAATTCATAGTTTATACATATACTATAGGGGATAGTAATTGAGGTAAATAATAAAACAACAAAAAGGAACGGAAATCAGGATCCAAATAGATACCCAAATATATAAGAGAATATTATTCAATATTTAAAAAAATATAGGAGATCCTTCTATTTGTGACATAGATGGGCCTGCAGGACAATGTGCTACGTTTTCACCTAGCCAGACACAGGAACACAATGGTGTATCTCATTTGTCTGTGGAACATAAAACATCAGTTTGGAGATAAGATTGCACACCCTTGAAGTCATTATCACCTTGCAGCCCATATACATGTCCACCAAGTACCAACATTTCCTCCCATCCTTATTATTATTGCTATTGCTATTTTATGGTAAGAACACTTAACATAAACTCTACCTTCTGAGAAAATAATAAAATACAGTAGTGTTGTAAACACTGTTTAATAATCTCAGGGACTTAATCATCTGCACAACTGAAACTTTGTACATTCAATCAACATCTCCCCAGACTCTGACAACCACTCTACTCTCTGCTTTTACAAGTTGGACTTGAGGGAGTTGTGTATATTAACTATGTAGTGTCCCGTGTATCAATCGTACCTAAATAAAGTGCTTAAAAAAGCATACATGAATAAAAAAGAACATGAGATATGACATTTTTTTGACAGAATTAAAATGAGAAAAAAGACTATGGTATATACGAGAACTTGGTTTCCTATTCATAAACTGTATCATTTTTGACCAGTCATATGCTATATAGACCTGTCATTTCCCCTTCTGAAAAGTAAACAACTTGAGACATACAATCCCTTTCATATTTATGGAAAATAACTTTGATTAATTATATACATATATTTTATGTAGTTGATTGGGTTTACTTCTTAGAATTTGAAGCTATAGTTTAATTCTTATGTTTTTTTGATTGTTTAAGACCTAATTTTTGTTATTTGTAATTTTAAATATCAAATTTGTGTAATATAGCTTACAAGTAGGTAACCTGAAGGTTATTCTGAACTAACCTGAATTTAAGAAAGAAAGAATTCTCATTTTTCTATTTATTTAGAAGAAATATCACGATGTACTAATTTTGTAATGATTTCTTCATTTCTTGTGCTAAGTGACATCATTAGAATATGATAAAATTTGCTGATTTTTCTCATTTATTCAACAGCCACTCCTGCTAATAGTGTTTTAGCTGTAGCCTCCCTAGCACTTACCCTGCTGAGGGTTGGCAACAGCCTTGCTTTCTTCTCCAAGTGAATGAAGGCTGGTAACATAAAACACTTTAACCTCCCTTCTAACCTCTTTTAGACTATTATCTGCATCTGTCCCCATCTTCCTTGCTGCCCCCCAGTCTCCCTTTCAGGTAAATCCTTATCTGTGCAGGTGCTCAATCACACCTCTCCTGAGACTTTGTCAATTACCTCTGCTCTTCCTAGTGGGAGACTGCGGGAGTTTTTTAAAGAACCTAGATTCAAAGTCTGTCTACAGCTGTGCCTGCTGTGTGAACTTGGGTATATGACTTACAAGTCTGTGCCTGTGTTTTCTCAGCTGTAAATATGATAACAACGTAACCCCCCTTGTAAAGCATTTCAGATGCACGAGGGGAGATGCTTAGAAACTGCTTGAGAGGTGGCCCAGTGATGATGAGTAATTATTTCATCTTTGGCTTCTCCCTCTTTACCAGCTATTTAACCTAACATAAAGTACAAAGTCTCTTAAACCGTAAAAATCATATCTTTTCTCATTGTTTTTTACAGTTGATTTGGGGTTGGAGACTGCCTCACTTTTCTTCTTTCATCCTTTTCTAAGCTCGTTATGAGTTAGTGTTCATCCATTGGCTAATCAAACACAAAATCCCGTTGACTTTACCACCCATTTCTAACAACAATCTCTTCTTCTCTCTGTGGTTGCCCTACCTTGTACTTTATTACCTCTCTTTTATTCTATGTCATAGCTTTAGTCTTCTGTAGAAAAACAGAAGGGAAATTTTAACCTAAAGAAATAACAAAAACTAGAAAAAATTAAAAAAAAATGAAGATATAGTAATAGATGCCAATAAAGTTAGTAGTTTTAAATGTTAGTATTTTAAAACCTAAACACTTTGAGAGCCTTCTGTGACTAGAAGATTCTGATAAACAAATGTGATGACAAATTCAAGGGCTGGGTGAAACTCATTCCAGCTGTCTTGTTGATTGAGCCAGGAGACAAGCCCGGATTGGATATCTGGTAGAGGTTCTCACCAGGGACATGGTAAGCTTTTAATGCAATTTGCCTTAGAACTACTGGGAAGTTTATTTCATTTTGATGTTCCCACATCCTGCAATGTTCATTTATTTACAACTGAACCCTATATTGGGGACAGAAGGACCCATGCAATAGAGTTCTGTGAACACGCTTCCTTTATGGTTCTTAGCTGCAATGTCTAGGCTGTGAAGACAAAAGCTGACTGGCCTTCCCCAGAGGAAGATGAATGAGCTGATTCATTAATAATGGTCTTGTTAATAGTTCTGCTGTGAAGAATAATTCTACTTATTTTGAAGAGAAATAAAATGTGCAGCCTACAAATGATTCCATTAAGACTTTTTATTTTATTAGAATCATCTTGTTTCTACTTATTGGGACACAAGAAAGTTGCTCAGATTCATGTTTCCTACCCTCTGCTTCTATTTTTACCCACCCATATATTAAACTTTTGAAATATAGATTTATTTTCCAGCCACATTTTAGTAAAATGGCCCTGTGATAAATCTAGAGGTTCCCACCAGGGACATGGTTCATTTCCCAATCTTTTAATGCCGTTTGCCTTGGAACTACTGAAAAGTTATATAAATTCTTATGTCTATTTTGGTGATATTTGCTAACTCTTCCAGATCTTACCCTGTCAATTCTCAATTTCTTTATATTTTTCCCCTCATGTTTTCATAATTAGGGTCAAAGTAAAACTCATCAATTATTTTCTAACATCAAATTCAACATTTCTAAAATTTATTTCTGACTCCATCTTACCAGGTCATTGTAATTTTTCAACACAAAAGGGTCACTTGCAGAGTTACATGCTAGCACAAAGTGGATATAAAGTCATTTAATTATGAATTTGAGTGACTGCAGGCAGGGGTGGAGGGAAAAGGAGCAGTTTGGATATACAGGAAGGGACTAGAAAGCATAGACTTCTGCACAGTGCGGTGTCAAGGTCAGGCTCATTTTGGAAGCTGTTCCTGACAAGAAGCCAGAATCATAAAAACAGCCCACCAACAATGCGCCACTCAAGGACAATTCCAAAGGAACTGAACCGAGGACAGTAAACAAGGCACAGGATCACGTAGAGGTATTTAGGAGGATGACAGACTGTCGACGAAGATGCAGAGCAGGAAACAGGGAGCACACTTAGGCACCAGAAAAGCAGCTCCTTGGTAATGAGGAGCTAACGGCAGCCCCCAACAGTGTGGGCATTCAACTTGTGTTGTGTTTTTAAAGAAAGAACCGCTTAGAACTTAAAAACAGAGCTGATGCCAGTAAGAAAACTCATCTGCTCATCACAGTCAAAGACGTGGGAAATTTTTAGTAATTGATAACAAACATGTATTATTTTTCATTCAATATTCTCTTTTGGAAACAACATAATTTAGCAAGACGAAGAAGCAAGTTTTCATCCTAGAATATGGGGGATCATAAAGAACTTACAGAAGGAGCAAAGAACCAGGCTTTATGCTACTCAGAAATAATGAAGCCAAACCCGGACATGGTAGTGTGCTCCCATAATCCCAGTGATTCTGGAGGCTGAGGCAGGAGGATAAGAAGTTCAAAACCAGCCTGGGAAATTTAGTGGGACCCTGTCTCCGAATAAAGAGTAAAAATGGTTAGTGGTGTAGCTAAGGGATAGGGTTCCCCTGAGGGCAAGACCCAGTATTTAAAAACAAAAGAAAAAAAAAACAACAACAGAGCTAGGAGCTACACCCAAACATGAGAATGTTCTCTTAAATATCACCCTAACAGTAAATAGGAAGAAGGTCAATCTTTGACCAAGTTCATCTTAAACACCTGGCAGGAAAGTATAGCTGAAGAACAATTATAAATGGACATTCAAAAAGATTTGTCCTTTTAAATGTAACTTGATGTATATTTGCATACACCTTACCAAAAGTAAGTAAAAGATGTAGAAAAAAAATCCAAATGTATAGGCAAATAAAACTGTTAATGCTTACTGAACCTCACTTGACTGTTTTCACTGTTAGGACCTCTGGTAACTACACTTCTGTTCCTATTGCTTAGTCCAGGTCTTTGTAATAAAGTTTGTATCTTCCAGATTATAGCAGTTCCATGTTAAGAAGGGGGCCACACAAAAATATCAACACATCCCTGCAAATGAGACTGGTGTCTACCTCCTTTAGAATAGTCAGGATGAGACTTTTGATCCCTGGTCAGGCAGGGTCATCACCCCTGCCAGCCTGAAGCAACCATAGCAGAGGGATTTTCACCCGCTCACCGACCCTTAAGATTAAGGGATCAAGTCTCTGGAGTGAGGGAAGAAAATATAGGGATTTAGGATAAGGAGATATAGGATAAGGAGAGAGAAATAGGGAATTTTAAGGGAAACACTATGGAGCCATTGAAATGCAGAATCAATCCATTGAGATTCAGAAAACATAATTGCAAACTTGGCCCATGCCCTTGGCTGGTGCCCTAATAAAATAAGGGAAATACATAAGCTCAGGAAAACTGGAATGAAGTTGCAGCTCTATCCTGAATCCATCTCTAGTCCAGCTACTGACACAGCCATTTGATAAATATTGGACCCCCAGCCCAAGTCAGGGCTGCTTCCGGAGACAATCCACATTCTTCCCTGAATGTGTATCAATCTTAAATAAAACTCTGTCTATGCGTCAAGAACTTTTAAAAAATAAATAAATAAAATAAAACGCCACCACTGTCTCTGCTTAACAACCAGCCGATGACAAGTCTACAGTCTGAGCATCAGAAATTCTGTTATCTCCTCCAAAGTTCCAGATTTCTCCACCACTGCGCTTGGGCAAATATCAGTGTGTCTGAATTTGGTCATACTTCATCCTGCCCCTTTCCACATCAACTTCTCACTCAAGTGCCTCTAATAGGTACTTAGACCTAGACCACTGTGTCCCTTACCAGCAACAAAGGAGGAGATTCAATTTAGAATTTGGGAATCTACTTTGGGAGTGTAGGATGTACAAATATACTGAACTATCAGATTATTGAGATGTGTCCAAAAAATGCCAGCCAATCAATAATAACATATGGCTACACCATAGTTGATACAGAGAAATGACTGTTCCTGTTAAAATGCCCATAAAGGAACAGCAAGACATGGGTGAGAATTTAACCCAGCATTGAGCGATGAGAGAAGCTGCAATAAACATGACCAGTGGTCATCAAAGGAGTTTACAAGGAATCATTTGAAGAACTCGTTAACACGCATATTTTCTGATATGAGTCCACTGCTTTTGGTTCTGAGGTGCTAAGGAGGAGGGGGAGATTTCACAGTCCCAACAAACTCTCAGATGAACTTGACAATGACAGTCTCAGGCCCTCATTCTGCAAATCCCTATAGTATGAGACCAAAAATATTTTCCTGTGCAAGAGCTACTAAAGTTTTCCCAAATTCATACCTGATGTTGGAATGAAAGTCAGTTGCTTATCCATTCAACAGTTGGTAGACATTTAGGTTATTTCTAAATTTGCCTATTATGAATTATGTGGTGATTATTATTATTATTTTTATTTAGTTAATTTTAATTTGGTATATATGACAGCAGAATGCATTTTGATTCATTGTACACAATTGTGGCACAACTTTTCATTTCTCTGGTAGGGCACAATGTAGCATCACACCATATGTGCAGTCATACATGTACCAGGGTGATAATGTCCATCTCATTCCACCATCTTTTCTGCCCCCATTTCCCCTCTCCTCCTCTCTCCCTCCCCTTTGCCCAGTCAAAGTTCTTCCATCCCCCTGCCCCATTATGGATCAGCATCCATAACTATGATTAAAATTGTGATATATAAATACTGTGGAATACTATTCAGCAATAAAAACAAATGAAGTACTGTTACATGCCACAACAGAGATGACACTTGAAAGCATTAATACCAAGGGAAAGAAGTCAGTCATAAAAAACAGATTATGTGATTCCACATATTAAATTTGCAAGAGAGCAAATTCATAGATACAGAAGGTTGATTAGAGTTTGCTTAGTTTTAGATCAGGAACAGTCAGGAAGAATGTGAATTGACTGAGCATAGGTGCAGTTTTTTTTTTCAGATAAACTGAAACATTCTAAATTAGATTTCAGTGGTAGTTGCAAGACTTTTTGAATATACTAAAGAATATTAAATGGTATATTTTAAATGTGCAAAAGATATGATATGTAATTATGTCACAATGAAGTGATTTTTTAAAATGAAAAAAAGAAAGTCAGTTGCAAAATAGAGAAACAAATTATCAGTTATTTTATACTTTTGAATTAATATACCTAAATTAACTACATTATTTTTAATTAAGGCTTTAATTACCTATGTGTATTCTGGGGTTATAGAATTCCTTCAAGGGATGTTAAAGTTATATGACTGTAGCAGATGTGTCCAATTAGACAGTAACTCTCAGAATTCAGAAGCACAGCAAAAAACAGACCTGGTAAGTATTCCTATTAATAACATTACATGCCAAAGTGGCTGAAACCTTGGTTTTGTGATTTAGTGTGGTTTTAGTAACTCATAAGAGAAGAAAATGAAGGCAGCATACAAATGTTAAGTGTTACAAATCTTAAGAATTTGGGAACTACTTTAGGGGAAAAGGAAAACATGTGAAAAGATATTGTACCAAAGAAGATGAATAAGCTCTATTTTCATTTTTATATTTTGTAAATAATAGCTCATATATCTATGTGAGATTCCCTAATAAAAATGATTCACTTGTGCTGACACACAATTTACCTAATAGATACAGAACCTACATCTAGAGAGAAAAATGAGGATATAAGAGAAAATATCCTCAGTAGTTATCTTTATTGTTTCTTATTATTTTCTTTTCCCCTCTAGTTAATGCAGTTGCTCCAAAAGAGAGAAATGAGATTGTGGTGAGGATTGCTGCCTATGTTCTGATTGTTACATCTTATAACTTTTCTTTCTATATTAATAAACCTAAAAAAAAGACTCGAGGTCACATGTGTCTATTGCTAATGAATATAATATTTCCTCTGTCTTCATAGAATTTAGTATTTTTCTGCCTTTCATTTCTGTTAAATTAAATTATGTGAAAGCAATCTTCCATTTTTAATTTTTTAAAATTTTGCTCAGGAAATTTGAAGGTAAAAAAAATTATTGTGTTTTCTAGTTTGAGAAAATGCCATTTCTTAAAGCACAGAAGTCTTGACCAAATGGAGTTCTAATTGGATATATTTGGATTTTCAATTAGGTATACAGGAATGATAAATTATGCATTCATATTACCTGTAATGCTGAATTTCTGCACCTTGAGATAATGGTTAGCCTCTGGTGATAATTACAGAACAGATGGCTCTTCCCGAAGCAGAACTACACACATCATGCAATTTAACCATGAAGGAAATGAAGAGAGAGCTTATAAAAATGAATGAAGATAGACATCTGATTAGGTGACTCAGTACACACCAATATGTTGAGTCAGACACAAGCAAACATTCATTTTCCCTCCATTAATTCTGTTGATTTTCATAGCAACCTCATAAGTGAGAATTTAAATAAACCTGTCCTGGTTTTGCCCACCTGACAGGCAATGTGTACAGATGAAAATCAAATATTTTGTTTTAATCTGCTTTTGCCACAGTTCTCAAAATACAACCTTAGCTCTTTTAGGATAAACAGTAACATATTGGTAGTGAAGGTTAAAAAAAATCTCTGTTTTGTCTGGAAAAGTCAAAAACAGCAGGAAACAATGTATATACCATCAATTTCACCATTTAAAGCGTACAATTTAAGGGATTTAGAAGTTTGGATATTTACTGTTTGTATTTGCAGAGTGTGCAATCATCAACCCTGTCAGTTTTATTATCCCAGGAGTACCTGGTGACCGCTGTTAGTCAGCCTCTTCCAGCTTTAGGCTGTCATCTTATAGATTTGCCTGTTCTTTATAAAGCACATAAGTAGAATCATAGAGTTGTGGGTTTTTTTTGACTATTTTCTTTATCTTATAATATTTCAAGTTCCATCCAGGTTATAGAATATGTCAATGTTTCATTTATTTTTTATGGTCAACTAATACTCCATTACATATATACTCAAAATTTTGATTATCTACTATTCTTCAGTTGATGTGTATTTTTATCTCGTAAGAACTGCATTGCTATGAATGTTGGTATACACACTTTGGACTTAAATTTTCAATTCTCAGTTTTGTAGTATATAGCTACAAATTTTGTAGTACATAGCTATGATTTTCAAATTTTGTGGAACATAGCTACAATTTTCAAATTTTTAATGCTCAGTTTTATAGTAGATAGCTACACATAGAAATGCCGGGTTGGTAAAAATATTTAAAATATTGAGAAAATGCCAAATTGCTTTTGCAAGGTACTTTGCCATATGACATTTTCACCAGCCAGGCGTGTGAACTCCACTTGCTTCATATTCTTGCTCCCTTTTGTGATAGGCCAACTTGATCTTATACATCCTAGTGGTATAAAGCAGTACTTCACTGTGTTTTTAGTCTGCATTTCCTTAATGATTAAGGATAGTGATCTTGTTTCCATGTTTGCTGTATGTCATGCCTGTAGCTTCTATATTGTAAGTTGTGTATAACTGGGACAACAATCCCCTCAAATGCTGCTCCCAATTTTAAAAATTAGCAAATGTTATATTTTATATGAGTTTCAAAGTCACAACAAAATTGAGCCAGCAAATTCAGAAACTTCCCATACACTCCTTACTCCACACATACACAACCTTCCCACTATCATCTAACCTCAAAATCATACATTTGTTTCAATCAATGAACTACATTGATACATCACCACAGAGTTCATAATTTTCTTTAGGGTTTACCCTGGGTGTTTCATTTTCTATAGGTCTGCACCTAGGTGCAATAATAATGTATCCACCATTGTAGTGTCCCACAAAATAGTTAAATTGGCAGGAAAATATTGTGTTGTGTTTAGTCATACTTCTCTACTGTAAATCCCTCACTATCATCTTGGTTTTGCAATTTCTAGATTGTCATGTAGTTGGAATTATATGATACCTGAACTTTTCTATTAGCTTCTTGCACTTAACACTCTGCATTTAAGTTTCATCAGTCCTATTTCATAGATTGACAGCTCATATCATCTTAGTGTTGAATGATATTCTATTTTTTGGATGTACCATGGTTTATTTATCTACTCACCTACCAGAAGACATCTTGGATGCTTTGAAATTTTGAAAATTACAAATAAAATGCTGTAAATATCCATGTGCAGACTTTCATATGGACATGACTGTGTAGTCTTCCGGATAAATATCCATATCAAGGAGCACTGTTGTTCAATCTTCTAACGTAGGTTAAGTTTTGTAAGACATTGGTAAACTACTTTCTAAACAGCTATATCACTTTCCATTCTCACTAGCAATGAAGGAGAGTTCTTTTTGCTTTGCATCCTCAATAGCACTTGGTGTTTTCAGGTTTGGTTTGGTTACTGTTTTTGGTCATTCTAATAGGAGTGCAGTTGTATGTTACTATGGTTTAAAGTTGCAATTCTCTAGTGACATATGATGTTGAACACCTTTTCATATGCTTTATTGACATGCATTTGTCTTCTTTCATGAAATATCTGTGCAAGCCTTTGGCCCATTCTTAAATCGGCCTTTCCATCTTAGCATCATTAAGTTTTAAGAGTTCTTTGTACATTTTGAGTGACCATCTTTTATGAAATTTGTCTTTTGAAAATCTTTTCTCCCATTCTGTGGCTTGAAATCTCATCCCCTTAGCATTGTCTTCTGAAAAGGAGAGGTTTTTAATGTTAATGTTAATGTTATTTCTTTCATGGATCTGTCTTTTGTGCTTTATCTAAAATATGTCACCCCCATGCCGATTTTGTAGCTTTCTGTTTTATATTTGCATTTTGCATTTAGGTACACATTGAGTTAATATTTTCATACAGTATAGGATTAATTTATAACCACTCTATTATCTTTCATTCATCTAGATCAATTTATTATTTGCTGGGTTGGGGAGGGGGGTTCTGGGGATGGAACTCAGTGATGCTTTACCACTGAGTTACATCCCCAGCTTCTTTCATTTTTTATTTTGAGACAGGATCTCAGTAAGTTTCTGGGCCTGACCTTCAAATCGTGATCCTCCTGCCTCAGGCTTCCAACTTGCTATTTGTTTATTTTTGCACCAATAACACACTGCATTGACCCCTAAAACATAGTGATACTTGAAGCGAAGTAATCTCATGCCCTCAACCTCATTCTTCTCATTGATTATTGAATTGACTATCCTGAGTATTTGTTATTTATACAAATATTAGAATTATTTTACTGACATCCACAAAATAATTTGTGGTGTTTTATTGGGATGCATTGACTCTATAGAGCAATTTGGAATGAACTAGCTTCTTGACAATATTGGGTTATTCTATTCATTAACATAGGCTGTTATGTATCAATATTCAATTTGCTTTTTGATTTTTTTAGTAAGTTTATAGATTTTTTTATCTAGTCATGATACGCGATATATATTTTGTTATATTTCCATTTATGATTTTTACTATCTGGGATGATGCTATAAGGAGTCCTTCATTTCTAATTTAAATTCCACTTGTTCATTGCATGTATGTACAAAAAACAAGATTCACTTTTGTATATGAACCTCTCATTGGATATAAATTTTCTACAATCACCCCCTAGTGTTTTTGTTGATTCTTTCAATTTTCTACATGAAAGATCATGATATCTGTGAACAAACTTAATTTTATTTGTTCCTTTCCAGTTTATATTCCTTTATATATTTTACTTTCTTGCCTTTTTGCATTAACTAGGACTTCCAGAAAAATTTTGAAAAATATGCTGAGCATAATCTTGCCTCATTCCTGATCTTAGTTGGAAAGCCTCATGTTTCTTACTGTAATGTTAGTTTTAATATTTTTGTAATTCTAGGCCAAACTATATTTACCAATACTTTTATCAGGGTGGAATGTCAGCTTCATAAAGCTGTTTTTTTTTTAAGTCATTAGGCACTGATATACAGAGTAACAAGATATTCCTCTACAAAAGTTTGTCCAGTGCTAGGTACTATTTTTTTCTTTCTCAAGGTACTGGGATTAAAACCAGGTAAGTGCTCTACCAATGAAATAAATCCTCAACCTATGTTCACTTTTTTTTAAACAAAATCTAAACTCAAATTGTAACATTTCAACTTTGAAGATTGAATTTTGCTTTGTGATTTAGAAAAAAAAAATCTGTTTGAATAAAATTTGCTTTCATTTTTCTAAATTATTTGACTAAAGAAATGTTAAAATAAATGAAAAAAAACTGTCAGAAGAAGAAATGAAACTTATGATTTTAGATTTCTAAAACCACGCCTATGTTTAGACCTATTTTTTTTTACATCCAAAACAGAGCTTGCTGTTAATTTCTGCCGAACACATAAAACACACCTAGATGAAGGTCACAGACCCCCCCAAGCCTGCTTCATTTTATAGTTTTACTAGAGTATTTATGTTTTTTTTAAGTGATCAGTGCACTAAAGGAATATGTATGCAAATTATTTATTCTTTTTAATCACTCTTCCTTCTCTAGGGATCAAGTTTTTCAGTTTAAGCGACATTTTCTTGACTTAATGAAAAACACATATTGTCAACAATGGAATTTTTAATAGACTAAACAATTAAAATAATTTTAAGACTTATTTTGAATATTTGCACTCAATTTATATCTTAATTATCTTAGAACTATAAAAATAATAACACTGTTTACTATCTATTTATTTGCTATTATTTTTGTATAAAAACTATGGAAGGGAATAGGGACTATTGTAATTTATTTTCATGAAATCTGTAGCTATAATTTGCTTTTAAAATTTAAATGATAGAATTACAGTTTTTGTCATAATTCTATATATTTTAATATAGTAATAATTTCATTTATTGTATATTGCCTTACATTTGATTCTTTTAAGAAATTTGGAAGTTATACCAATTAAAAATTAGATTATATTTTCTTTCTTTCTTTCTTTCTTTCTTTCTTTCTTTCTTTCTTTCTTTCTTTCTTTCTCTCTCTCTCTCTCAGTCTCTCCCTCCCTTCCTCCCTCCCTCTTTCCCTTCCTTCTTTCCTTCCTTCCTTCCTTTTTGCTTTAGTGATTCCCTGGTAGATAATAGTAGGAAGTCTCAAAAATAATCATTGACAATTGACTTATTTTTTATTACTCTCCCCTAATTATGCTTTTGGGAGTATATTAGGTAAAAAGTAATTTAAGAAAAAGAAGTGTGTCTTTAATTTTCACATCAGTCTTTCCTACTAAGATTTAGAAAAACTGTTGTTTTTTTTTCTTCCTTCAAAAGGAAGAACTCTTAAACATTTAAACATATTTGGTTTTATATCTTTAAATATAAACACTAAAAACAGAGGCAAGGAAATCTCAGCAACAAGTCTTGCTGGCATTTTCCTGGCTGGAATCTAAGTACAATGATAATGCTACATTTGGAAAGCCCAGTGCTATTATTATTATTATTATTTTTGGACCAAATGATCATTTAGCATTTGAATTTGTGGTTGATTAGAAATTCATTCAACTATTCCTTTGGTGAATAAGCTCCGAAGAGATCAGAAAATAACAGCTCTAAATGTGCTTGTAGATGTTTCACTTAACTCAATAATAGGTTTATAAACCATTAATTTTATAATTCAATCAAGTCTTACAAGATGCTCAGATTTTAAAGGCATGTTAATATTGCATTTAAGCTGTGTCTACCTTGGCTGTGTTCCTTTGTCAAATGATGTTCTTCCTTTTTTTTTTTCCTCTCCAATTTTCTGGCCTTAAATGAACAATTATGCAAAGAACTTATTTTTTCCTGCTTCAAGCTCTTTCAGATTCCAGGAAGCTGTGTTGAAAACATAGCTAAATAAAGAAATCTCTGGAGCAGAGCTTTCTGGTGATTTTCCAAAGCCGGGTGCTCAAGTCCATACATGACTGACAATCCTGAGTGACAGACACCTGTTCCCGAGCGGTTCTCTTCTTCCGTGTCTTTCAGGTGCACTTTCTCCTTGTGTGGTCTGTGGACAAGTTTCCCCTGTTTTTACATAAACTCTATTTATTTTACCCTCCACTTTGCCTGAGATGACTCTGACTGGAAATCTTGTACCTATCTCTTACTCTACTAAGACATATTTTATCTATCTTTCATGATTTTTTAAAATTCATTATCATCAAATAGCTTTATGGCACTGGAGAAAAAAATTCTTAAATAAATCAATAATTTCAATAGTCACGAAGCTTTCAGCTAACATTGGGGTACTTGATCCATTAATTAGTCAGTAGATTATCAGACATAATCATCATAATGGGAGGCATATGAGAGATGTGAGGCAGTCAAGGTCATTGCTCCCTCTGAGTGTGTTCGTGTTTGTTTGTTTGTTTGTTTTTCATTTATATACCCATCAGAAAGTCTCAACTTTTTAAAATTAATTTGTCTATTTCATATTCTCTAAAAATTGAGAATAGACAACACAAATGACTATCTTTGCTAGACTTCCTTCCTTCTCCTTCTGCATCTGGTATGATATGCACAGCCAAGTTTCACTGGTTTCATGAAGATTCCCCCAGGAATGCTCTTCAGCAGTTGTGCTGGGCTCTGCATTACTTCCATCCATTTTTTTATTTCATCCTAATTTTTCCCCTCTCTTCTCTTCAAACTATATTTATCATCATACTTAAACAGAACAAAATGATAATTTGTTGAAAAAATAAATAATATTTCTTAAAGAAAAGTTCAATGTTTTATGCCATATACTTCTTCTGTAATACTCAACATATTACTTAATAGTCCTTAGAATCATTAGTTTCAGTTTTTTTCAGCATTTGAAATTTTTTAAATCTTAACTCTCTTTACATACAAGAAACATAAAGAACTTATGTTCACACTCATTATGTTAGATATACTCATTCATCATATAGTGTGTGACAGGCACTAGCGAACAGCAATGAGTAAGACTCATACCTCTCTTCTTGTGGAATTTGAAGGGTTTATTTTTCTTTTGTTCTGTAACAAACTTTACAATTTATATAATAGTGTACAGATTTCCAGGGCAGCCTTCACAAATTATTAAAAATATGGTGGCTTAAAGGAATAGAAATGTATTCGTTCAAAGTTGAGTATTCCATAAGCCAACACCAGGACTGGAGCAGGGCTGGTTTCTCCCAAGGGCTCTGAAGGAGAATATGGTCCTGGCATCTCTCCTTGCTTGGCAATGCATGGTTTATTTCAGTTCCATGCCAGAGTCTGTCCCTGTCATAACGTGGAGTCTCCCTTATGTGTCTCTATCTTCACACAGTGCTTCGCTTCTCCTGTAAAGGAGGCTGGTCATGTTGGACCAGGGTTCTTTTTAATTTAGTAAAACCTCTTCTTAACTTGATTATATACACAAAGAGCTTATTTCAAAAGGATACATTTCCAGGTACTGGGGTTTAGGACTTGAGCATATCTTTTGGAGAGACACAGTTCAGCCCACAACAGGTGGTCACAGTTTCTAGCTGAGAAGGTATATAATGTTTACTGACTTATTAGTTGCAAAACAAAAGCCAATGAGAATCAAAATATTTCCAGAAATTAATTGTATTAAGTAAATTAAAATATATAAGCCATATGATTTTGACACAACATGCAGATATCCTGTATTAAAATTTAAGCAAGATATAAATATAATGATACTTTTTTTGAGTAAGATGAAAATTGTTTAACAAAGAAGAGCAGGTATCTTAAAAAACTGAAAACAACAATGTAATGTTTTCACCACATTAAAACTCTTGTCTAATTGATGTGCAAAACACACCAAGACAAAAGTTATTTCCATAAATATTAGGAAAAAAAAGAACTCTTAAGATAAAATATCAATGAACACCTAGAAAAGCCATAAAAGTTGAAGAAATATTACTTGGGTTGATAAGAAATTGTGTTGATGTGTTGGAGCATAAAAAGCAAAAAGCCATTAGCTCTATTAGCATTTAAGAGTTATGCTAGAGTTAGTTAGGTATAAATAGCTACCTCAACATTAAATAAAAATAAATATTTCACTTGTAATTTAATATTATCAATAACAAATAAAGTCATAATTTCTCATTGGTGCATATAAAACATGCTCTGCACAAATGGGAAAAAATATCACTTTGTTGATTATGAAGTCATAATATAAAAATGTCAATGGTCACAAAATAATATTATAACTTTAAGTATGTAGAAAAAGTGTCCTAAGGATTTTGCTATTCTTGTTTTTGTGCTCATCATTTTTATTTTTGCAATAGGACATAATTATTTTAGAGAGCATATGGAAGAATATATATCCAAAAATATCCAGGAAATTATGAACCCCATTAATGAGGCTGGCCTTGCCTTACCTGACATTAAAAATAAATACTATGCTATAACATAAGAGGGAATAAATAGATAATGAGTTAGTTTTCTAAAACAAGAAATAGAGGCCATATGTATAGGTGTGTGTGTGTGTGTGTGTGTGTGTGTGTGTGTGTGTGTGTGTGTAAATAGGAGAGAGAAAGTGGAGGCGTTTAATCATGAAAAAAAATTTACAAAACTGTGAAGTCATCTTAAAAATAAATTTTAATTCCTATTCATCTTCATCTAAAAGAATAAATTCTGGGGCTGGAGTTGTAGCTCAGTGGTAGAGTGCTTGCCTCATATGTGTGAGGCACTGGGTTCTCCGATTCCTAGCACCACATATGAATAAGCAAAGAAAATAAAGGTCCATCAACAACTAAAAGATGTTGAAAAACTAAATTCCATGTTCATTAATGCTAAATAAATGGTAAATAAAAAAGCATTAGTTTCCATTAATGCAATTATATAAAATACCTTCTAAAATGTATGGAAAGAAATTAATAGAAGGAAAAGTACCAGTGAAAGAAAAAGAAAAGCTGAAACCAAGACTAAAATTATTTTTGCATTGAGGATATTTGCTATTCTGGAAAAAAATGAACTTCAACTTTCATAGTTTTGCAAATTTTCGTGGTGAGAAGACAAGGCCAGAGCCAACACAGAAAGCAGAAAGCCAAGCAGCAGACTCACGTGGAAACAATTTAAAAGTCAGATGAAGGCAAATACTTTTCAATAAGCAGCACCTAGACAATATTTATGCACAGAGAGAACACAGGAAAAGCTCCTGTGCTTTATATCATGCTCAGATCTATACTTCACACCCATTGTAGGCTCATGTAGAAAACAGCTCTAAAAACCTAGTCTAAAATATGCAATATCTTTAGGATCACATTGGATAGAAGTATTAAATATCAGGTCATAATAAGATTAATAAGTTTGATCATGTTGAACTTAATAGCTTGCTTTCAGTTTATCAAAATCAAATGGAAATATAAAAAATAAATAAGAGCACAAAACTGTACCTGTGTGCAGTTCCCATGTACCTAGAGGTAGTTTCCATGTGCCTGGGTGCTGTCCCTATGTATCTGTGTGCAGTGCCCATGTGCCAATATGCAATCCCTGTTTGCCTGTGTGCAGTCCCCATGACTAAGAAAGAACCTGGAAATCAGGAATGTAGAGACACAGCTTTCAACTGAAATATGTCAGTTGTGCAAAATTCTTGGACATGCACTTTCCAGAGCAGGAATAGCCAAAGGATCATCAACACATGTGTAAATACTCTTCTCCTCAGTGAACTCCACAGATACTCTGGCTTCCTCTTTATTCTCAGAACACACTAGTGAGAAGTCAGGGCCTTTTAGCAAGTCAGTAAGACTTGAGCTATACAGGAATCTATAGACAGGTTGACTGCCTAAAAATGGTCAAAGGAATAAATTCGTGAACAAATCAGTAAGCGATGAAATAGACCACAAGCTCAAAAAGCAAACATAAGATTGGAATATTTGTAAAACTATATAAGATAAAAACTGAAGTAAGAGAATCATGCATAGTAAAAATAAATAAAATAGGGGAGCATTACTAAATCTGTTGGGTAAATGTGACTAATTTAAACAATATCAGTTATTAAAAATAATATATTAAGTATATCCATTGACCTGGGAGTCAGAGGGATTTTATAAGTAGTAAGTAAAAAAAAAAGTATGTAGTTACAAAACAATAATAAAAGTAACCTTTACATGCACAAGTAAGTATATTTGTTTGTGTGTCTGTATACAGAGAAAAAGGATGGTCACAAAAAAAGTTTTTTTTTCCTTTTTTAATTGAATAGGTGTCAGGCGGGAAGCAGGTGACTTTAAACAGAGAGGCAAGTCATGGTGTGAGAGATAAAAGGAAATGCTCACCTTCAGCTTTTCTTGTCACTCTTGCTGCATTCCAATGTGGATAAAAGGAGAGTGTATACATGGCACAACATCTAGGTATCCTGTAGAACGGGATATTCTACCAACAACTAAATATACACACTGAATACACACACAGAAAAGTACTGGCTGAAAAAAAACCTGTAAAAACGAATTTAACTTTAAAATGGAAAATCACACAACTTTATTCTTATACTCTGTTGATTTCAAATGAGCATCTAAAATAAATTGTTTATAAAGAAAAATATATATCACAATACTCAGCCAAACAATTTCACTGGGGAAAGAAATCCCTTAGGGACCAATTAGCTTTGCTTTGTTGTGTGGTGGAAAATTTTACCACAAGATTGGGGCAGTCCCAACTCTCTCACAACCACAAGGTTCAATATGAGGGAGAGTTAGTGCCGGAGACCCCAAACCAATCTTTCCACATGAAATGAGGGGAGAAAAAGGAGAAGGATGAACTAATGAGATTAAGGAAAAAAAAAAGAAAGAAAACCACCACCAAAATAAAACTAGGAGCCAATGACCAGAGTGCGTAGGGTGTACAGACTAATGCTTTTCAGAGAAGAATATGTATCGTCTCATTTAATCCAAGTATGAATTGTTACTGCCATCTTACCTATTTCATGGATGAAGAAATAGGACTGCTCAGTTTCAGGAGCTTGCTAGAAGTCACAGGCCACTCAGAGTAGAACAGGACACATGGCTGTGGTTCTAATGTTAGCAAATTTAATGCCTGTTTCATAGCAATAGTGTACAGACACGCCTGTGGTCCCCTCAAGTTTTCTTAGCTGCTCTAGCATTGTCTGCAACTAGCTTGTTTGATTTCTGAAATTTATGCCTTCAAATTCTTCTATGGCTCCCACAGCACATGTGTGGGCACACACATGACATACGTGTTCTGTACCCTCCCTCTGACCAGTCTCAACACTTGGTGATATATTATTTCAGTCTTTATTTATTCAAATGCCACTGCCCTTTTTGGAGGTGCTCCCTAGGCTTCATGAGCAGCTGGTCTACCTCTAACCTATACCCAGTCCCTGTTGTATATTCTTTTTTTCAAACAGTAAATAGGTACAGTTGATTAGTCTCACAGTAACTAGCCCTCTCACAAGGAAGCCAGGCCCTGGATGTCTGGAAGAGCAATGGACACATGTTGGTGGATTCCGGCACTTAGGAAAAGCCCAGACCATTGGCCACTACCAGGAGGCTCTCACATCCAGGGCAGTCCTGGAGGGAAGGGGCCTGGATACTCAGAGGAGTGCCTCAGAGCTCAAGGAGTTGATGGCCAACGGGACATCAACATGTGGGAGAAAAGAGACTGTGGAAAACTAGACAGAGATAATTCAGTACTCTTGTATAGTAGTTCTCACAACAGAAATGCCAGAAAAACAGAAGAAGAAGAGGAGGAGGAGGAGGAGGAGGAGGAGGAGGAGGAGGAAGAGGAGAAGGAAGAGGAGGAGGAGGAGGACGAGGAAGAAGAGGAGGAGGAGGAGGAGGAGGAGGAAGAGGAGAAGGAAGAGGAGGAGGAGGAGGAGGAGGAGGAGGAGGAGGAGGAGGAGGAGGAGGAGGAGGAAGAGGAGGTTGTTCTCCATTCAGGAGAATTTCTATCTATTTTTTGGGGGGGTGGGTGTGGCTGGAAATTGAACCCAGGGCTTTGTGCATGTGAGGCAAACACTTTACCAACTGAACTATATCACCAGCCCTCCATCAGCATTTGAGGTTGATCTTTTCTATGTAAAGAAAGAAAATCAAATTTTCTTTCTCCAAACCCATTTCAGCTACCCTTAAGGAGATTTATGCAAAATGATGGCTATTCTACCAATGTCAGAAAATCAAAAGAACTTTCAATTCTTTGTTCAAAACAATTACTTAATAAAAATCGAATGTAATCTTTGTATCTAGTTTCTTAGTGGTGTCAAGCATCTCATCACCTCTCAGGAATACCATGCTCATTTTCACAGAATCTTTGGCTTATAAAAAATTAGAAGAGCATTTCAGTCATCCTCTTTGATAATTTTCTTTTTTACCCTCCTCTGTTCTCACTTGCAAGACATTATTTGTTCTACATCCAAAATATAATTTGCCTACTAACCAAGTCTCTCCCTTCTCCTGCAATGCTCATTCACCAGCTGGTAACCCTGGCTGCTCCAGTAGTCTCCCAACAGGTTCCTCCTATCCTCTTTCCCTACTTTGAGTACATTCTGAGTGCACTTCTGCATCTAGCTAGCTGTCAGATCAATTTCCTGAGGACCAGCACTTATTGTAGCACCCTATAAATTTGTGGAAGTCAAAAATATTTAATGGCTCTCTATTGCCTATAGAATGATGCTCATATATATTAGTCCATCTTCCAAATTCTGGATGTAATAGCCCATTTAAATGTACTTCTTGTTATTTGCCATTATATAGCACAGATACTAGCCATACTGAACTATAAAGCACTGCAGATCAAAGGTAAAAATTTTTGGTCTGTGTGCTTTTCGTTCTGCTGTTACCTATGTCTGGAATATATTTTTTTCCTTTTCTACCGAATGATAATAAAAAAATTCTTTCTCTTCCTTAACCTCAATTTCACATTAAACATGAATTTTCATCTATTGTATTTATAACTGGAAACTACAGAATCATTTCTGAATTTCAATATGTTTTAACCTGAACTAATTATATTACATAGGTCTAGCTAGCATTTTAAGTAGTATATATTTCTGTATATATGATTCATAATTTCTTAGGGTTGTATATTATATGCATAAAGCTTAAGGAACATATAATTTGCAAGTTTGCTTCATTTAGGTATCCTTTAGGATCACTAGAAAAACTGTGTATGTAATCACTAAATATTTGTTGAGCTACTGAAAGTTCAAGTAGGCAAACATCCTTTCTTTTTATTATTTGGGTTGCAGGACCTCAATTAATTCAATTAAGTGCAGAGAAAATCAACTTGCATCAGGTTTTATACAACACATAGAGAAATACAACGTTTTATAATTATTCTGCTAGCTTTGCTAGTGTTTTTCTTTTTAATCTTTCATAAATAACATCAAAGAACTTGACAGTTTTTATCTGGGCCCTTTCCTGGTGCAGATGCTTGGGAGAAGCACAACACCATATAGCCAGGTTGACCAACTCTCTCCTGATAAAGTTTCAACCAGGTTGGAGTCTGGTCACTGGGATGCCCATAGTGGAGTCTGTTGCTCCTCAGTCTGGTCCATTGTCTCAGATCTTTCTCTTGCAAACATACTCTGATGTGCAGCACTGCCTATGTTTGATGCTAGTAACTGGCCCATTTTCTGTTGTTATTTATTTGTTTTGTTTGGTTTTAATAGAAAAGGAAGGCTTATTCTTGAGTAAGATAGGTGCTAACACACATTTGTTCCCTCACTTAGGGAGACTTTTCTTGTTTATCTATGTTATTCATTTGCACCACTAATTTGTTAATCTTCAAATAACAGTAAGGAGGAGATACAAATAAAGAGAGGCAGGAATTTGGAAGATGATTATCTGTAAAAGAGGTAGCTGTAAATTATAGAGATATATGCTTACAGAGTCCCCCCTCCCCCACAAGTAGCTTAATTTCCTTCTTAATCTGTAAGGAAATTCATTGGTCCTGATATTTTCTTTTCTTTCTCTGCTCCCCTACCCTACCCCGTGTTGCAAAAGACTGAACAAAATTCTGAAGTTATTAGAAACTTCATACAATATTTTTGATTGCTCTTATTCATGGTTTAAATTTTACACCCGTCCAGGAGCTAGTCAAGATTTACAGAGGGGATTGGATGATAGAGACAAAAGATTCAAGTTCTAACTTGTTTCCATCTCTTCTTACCCACAGCTACATCTCTCTTTTCTGTATGAATTAAATTCCTTTTGTCATATATACCTAACCCTTTGCTATTTATGTCCAAAACAAGATGAGAGGTTCTTTTTGAATTCAAAAACATTATACCTGTGAAGGGAAAGACAAGTTACCAGGTAATTATGTGCTAAAAATAAGTTACAGTTAGGTTGTTGACATTGCAGATGAAGGCTCTTGTCTAAGAAACAGTCCCTAGGGACTTGGGTTTATTCACCAAGTGAGAACAATGTCACAAGGGAAGAGCCCATCATGTCTGTCCAGTCAAAGTTACATTAAATCACTTGGTGTATCTATAGGAACACATAGAAGAGCATAATGCATGTATGCACATGGCTCCTTGCGCTCTTCTATAAGTGCACGTGGTTTCAAAAAGATGTGTGTATTATATCTGTTGTTGTGTGTGTACAGCTAAGTAGATCTGGTCAAATGATACCATCAGAGAACAGCATATAGCCAGTGACATTTTAAAATGTCAGGTCTTTGCAAAGTATATCACTATGACAAATCAGCCATGGTAATAAGTGTTTTCTTCGTGACAAAGGTGAGTTGCTGTTCATAATTAAAATTTCTTTATTCCGGTTCAAATTATAGAGGACCCTGGATAGAATTATGACATTAAAAACACATGTAAGAAAAGTATATTTTGATTTTTAAAAATGATCAGAAGCTAAAAGAGGTCTTGAATGAAGAGATATTTTGTGCTGCATCAAAGAAGGTTTCTGATGAGTCTCTGCTTTTGTGCTAGTTTCTGTGATATTTTTTTAAGAGAGAGAGAGAGAAGAGAGAGGGAATTTTTAATATCTATTTTTCAGTGGACACAACATCTTTATTTTATTT